>NW_010289136.1:0-22858 GCF_000700745.2 Antrostomus carolinensis | reverse complement strand
AGCTGAAATATGTCCCCTACAGACTCCATAGCTGTGATGCATCACAATGTCTGGGTATAGTCAGAAATCTAAATTAACCATGTCCTCACAGATTTGCAAATCAGTCAGAGCAAAATTAGAAGACTTGGAGGAAGCTATTTTCTTAAATCATATTTGAAATGTGAAATTAAAAGAATAGCAAGAATAAAACATGAAAGAAAGATCTGTGTATAAAAAATAATACAGACAGGTTCTACTGAAAAGAAGGGCTCTGTTCAGGTTTCCTGTTGTAATTACATTTCATTACTGCCTCTCTCTGATGGTTGTGTAGGAACCAGCCTCTGACAACCCTCCCCTTAAAACAGGCTCTCTAGTTTATTGCTCTTCTGGAGCTGGAAGCCATACCTGTCTACTCCAGTCACCTACACCAGACGTTTGGCTGAGGCCCTAAAATAGCAGTCTGCTTGCACATGCCTTCAAGTCACAGCTTCATTCAAGCCATCATGGACTTTAGCTATGAAGTTGATACAGCAAATGACAGGAAAGGAGAAGACAGTAGAGATCAAGACCACATCCCTGTTCATCCTTGTAAGTACTTCACCAGAGGAGAAGGGATCCAATTCAGGATGATACCTCATAAGGGGAGAGTTCTTTGACACTACACTACATTTGCTCACAGCATGGCTGTTGACCACCTCAGGTTCCCCATGGCAGGAGCAACAAGCTCTGGGTACATCCAAAGGTAAAACAGAAAGCATTTAAAAGGATTAGCTTACACTAATTCTAGAACAACCACTCCCTCCTGTAACCCTCTCACTTTGTAACTCCCTCCTTACTTACCCAGTGAACAGAATAGAGCCCATCACTGGTGAGGAGCTGTTCCAGTGTCACTATCATACAGCTTTTGGTAGCTGCCTCCTAAGAGTCTTATGGTCATTTGGGCACTGCTTGGGTCTTGAGATACCTTTAGCACTCCTATCTGATTGGCAGTGAAGTGTAACACCACTAGCACCGAACTTTCTGTAGTGTCTGTTAAAGATAAGGGGAGGGGGGAAAACCTTGAATAATTTATGTAGTTAGTTTAATTTAAATAATTTATATGCTAAGCATTGCAAATAGAGCTGGAGTTGATAATGAGTCCGAGAAGCACATTTTGAACTCAGTTGCAGATTCTACTGCATTGTAATTCTTTCAGGATACAGGATTTCCTAGCAGTATAAAGGTTGGGGTGTGTAAACAAGGTAGTTGCTTGAAGAAGAGTCTGTACAGACTCCTTCTTTACCAATTACTACCAGATCATCTTGTGTTCTCTGCAGCTTGTATAGTTTGAACATCCTGAAATTATCAAGAACTGCATGCATTTCCCCAAGCCACAGAGAGAAGCCTGGCTCCATTGTTTGACAGGTAACAGTTTGTAACTGGTGTAATCTGTAATCAGGGATCAATTAAAGAGATATCAACAGGAAAGCAAAGATAAGAAAAAAACAGGAGAAAATCAATGAACAACATAAGGGAATTGATCATTCAAAGGGTCTTTCTTAAGCCACTGGGTCCTCTCAGAGGACTCTGTGGCATGTCCCATAGGCTTTGTCTTTTCTTCTTCAGTTGTTTTTTGGCCATTTTACATGAGGAAGTCCTTCTCTTTAGCAGTGGGGAAAAAAGAAGAAAAAAAAAATCCAATCTCTCACCCTCTAGGTTCATTGAGTGGCCACTGCCGTTTACACTTATAATGCAAGTGAAATATATCTGAGAGGTTGCTTAGAGCTAAAGAAAATTGATGCTAAACTTTGTGAATTCTTGCATGAATTCACAGTTAATATCTCCAGGAACACTTTAAAGGATGTACTTATCCTCCTTGGGGATGCAAGCACCAAAGAGATCACTAGCACATACCTCATGAAAAAAAATTTCCCACAAATCCTTACACAGTTTAAGAACTATCTTTGTCATAGAAGACCAGTTATTTGCTACCAGCTTCTTTTATCTAGACTTTTTTTTTAAGTTCAAATTTCTAACATCCTTAAAAACATACTTACTGGTTTCAAAGAAGCCACTAGAACTGCAGTAATGAATTCATATCACCAACTCCAGCAGTTGCTTGGAGTGTCAGGATATTTTGTGTTGATCGATGACTCCTCCCAGAGTTCTGCTGTTATGTGTGCAAATCACAGCTTTCAGTTAAAAAATAAATACCTTTCCAGACATTAATTGCTATGAACAACAAAAGTTTGAAAATGTGAAATAAGTCCTGAGCCCTGAAGACTTGAAAACCACAAGAGAAGTGAAAAGAAACCACAAATAATTTAACCACTGAAAAAATAAAAGAAAGTAATTATTTTTAAGCTGATCAGTGTTATGATTTTTAGGAGGTCTTATTCATCATTTTTGAACATCACGTTCATGTTCACACAATTGTGAAACCATGAAAGATTTTTGAGCTTTTTCTTGTTAAGTGCCAAGATTTGTGTCATTTCCTCTTGGCAATTGTACAATAGTTAGGGAATTCACATGCCCAGTGAAAAAAATACCAATAGTGGACCACAGTACTTGTTTCAGGGGCTTTTCAGGATCCCCAAAGGGTCAAAGATAAAAGCTTAATGTGAGGAAGTCCAGAGGTTACCCTCATACCCAGACTTCCAAGGAAGACAAAGGGAGCCCAGGCTCTCTGTGCCCAACACTTGGACTTGGAAGTCCTATAAGTATGGAAGACATGGTTGTGAGAACAGCTGCCTCAGGTGAAGCACCTCATTGCATTCATAAAAGTAAGAAAGGCTTTGGGAAGCAGGGGTCATAATCTCTGGGACCAGGTCTTGTTTACTGCCAAGATGTACATCTTCTTGTATCTCAGTCAATACTTCATTTAAGCAAAGCAAAATTAAGCAGAGATTGACTCCTGCAGTCCACATTTAATCTTTCTTACTGAACCTCCTACCCTTTGCTTAAAAAACCATCTACTTCAGTATCAGAAGCAATCATTCCTCTGCTGTTTGTCATTGAGTTTTAGGGTCCCACATTTAACAGGAATAGTAAGGCAGAAATTTTATATTGGTACAGCCAGCATTTTTCTTTTCTAATTAAAGTGTGGGATATGTGACAAGGAAACCTATTCTTTACTCACTACAAATAAAAGCAGCAAAATGTATCTGGCTCATATCTTCTTAGTTCTAGTAGTTTATCTTATACATAAAAAAAATTGCTCCAACTCCTCCTGGTGCTGAAATAGATGATATTCAGAGATCAGTTCCAATCCCAACTATTCAGTGATAAACTGAACCTAGTTGAAATACCTTTAGAAACCAAGAGGGTAGAATGGGAAAAAGTGGACTGACCAGGCTAGGTACTTTTCATGTAAAGGTGTCTAAAAAAAACCCCAACTTTTCCAATTGAGTTAATTTCTTCTTCAATCTGTCAACAAATATTTTCAAGAAAGAGAGTCTGGATTTGCACTACGGATCAGATTTTAGCTTCACCAAGGTTGAGATAAAGCCTGGCAAAGAAAAGTAGACTTATCTATATTAACATTAAGCATTTTGGGTTTTGGTTAATGTCACTGCAGGTGAAATATTGTGGGTATTAAAAAAAGACAACAGAATTTGGTGTAAAGAGCTGTACAGTGTTTGTCCTTGTCTTTTGCTCAGATGGTGCTTGCTGCCTTGGAAGATGGTGATATCCCTATTTCACTCTATAATTCACAGGTCAGTTATGCAAAGCTAAACAAAGAAAGCAGGAGAATTATTTCCTGACCCATGCACCATCAACTGAGACATCCCTTTATCTTTAGCTGGAGACGCCTTGATACCAACAGGAAGTTATTGCCACTGCTGGTAAATAAAGGCATTTAAAATCCATTACAGTTTGGTATGTAATGGGTTTTCTTTCCATCAGCATCTCTTTATCTTGTTCAAAACACAAGCAGGAATAAACCTTTCCTCCAGTGGTGAGTGGTCAACTCCTTTGACCTCCTTGCATCTGACATCCCTTTCCCTCTGCTCTTTAGGGAGTGAAAGGTTAGATGTCACCTCTGCCTTTCTTGTTTCCTTCCTTGTTGCTCTCTGAATAGGAAAGGCCTGAAATTCATATGTCTGACATCAAGAAGAGGGTCTGCTCTGCTACTGTACTTTTAAATTAACAAAGCATCTGAGATTCTCCCTGCTCCTCTCTCTCTGCCTCTTGGCTTCTTTCTTTCTGATTCAAAGCTAAGATGACCAAGCATTCCCTCTGCCTGATTTCCATCTAGGACTGAGTGTCCCTGCTCTGCCCTCCCAACAGCAGCCTCAGCTTTCCCCATTCCTCATTGATGACAAGACTTCAGCAAAACAGTGGGATGAGAAGATGGAGTGGAAGTTGATCATATGAATCTGTATCTCTCTTGAAAATCCACATGGCACCACACAATACACCTCTCACTTTCTTTTGCAAAACTGTTTTTTTCATGCATCCTAAAAATGTTTTCCAACCCATACAGCCTTTTCCCTTCCCGACCTTCCCGTTTCCTTAAAATCTCTCTCTTTCCAGCCTCTGCCCCTCACTTGCTTTGAGGGACTAGACG
Source organism: Antrostomus carolinensis (assembly GCF_000700745.2). Classification (NCBI taxonomy): domain Eukaryota; kingdom Metazoa; phylum Chordata; class Aves; order Caprimulgiformes; family Caprimulgidae; genus Antrostomus; species Antrostomus carolinensis. The sequence continues at coordinate 18,330 of NW_010289136.1, read as the reverse complement.
AATGATGCTGAGTTGTGTGTTCAATTACCTTTCTTCCTTCTGACTGTATTTACCACCACCACTAGCACCACCATCACCAACAATCTGTTTGGTGTTAAAATATTGTCTGAGCCACCATGGAGAAAGTAGAAGAGGACAATGCATAACTCAGTGTCACCATGGTGGGTGTGGGGTTACATTTTTTTTTTGCCACTTCCTCCTAAACTTGGAAACAGCAAATGAAAAAGAAATAGAGAAGGAATTAAAAGAAGACACAGAGAAAAGTTCCCCTGCAAGAAGATAAGCATTAAGCTAGGCAGCCCTTGTAATCCGCTTGCAATTACTGCTCTTTTGCTAGATTCAAGAACCTCACAGACATGAAATATAGCTCCTTCCCATCTCCTGAATTAATGCATTCAGGACCTGTAGTTGTGTGTGATGTACATCTCCAACTGTGAAGCTCCTCATTGTGTAAAGAGTACTCCTCACTTCCTTTTCCTGGACTCCTCTTGCCCACCTTACTGGTGAGATGTAACTCAAAACAATTTGGAATAAAACATCTGTGAAACATCAGGGTGATGGGTTTCTTTCTGGTTTGTTTTGGTTTGGTTTGGGTTTTTTTAAGACAAAGACTTAAATGAGGAATCTAAACAAAGCAACCTGAATTGCTCAAGTCACTGAGTTTGCTCAAGCCTGAGGACAGCATTCATTATTATTATTGCTTTTAATTAACAACAACACATCATCATTAATTATGCAGTAGAAAATAAGTTGTGTTCCCTGCCATTAATATCTCAGAATCTAGTAGACAAGATGCTTTATGGTCAAAATGATCATAAAGCTGCTGGTCAAACTGACTGAAAACACAACACCAGGTCAAATATACCAAACAGGAATTTTTTGTGGGGATAGTTTTTTTTTCCTCTTCAAAATTATGCACAAACCACTTAATTCTACCTTTCAAGAATGTGTTTTAGGTCAAATGTCCTATTTTCTCTGCTAAACCCACAGATCGTTTTCTCCTTTAAATGGTGATAATTTTCTATTGTTTGATGAAAGATAATTGAAGGACTTCTGATGAAAGTGGAATCTGCCTACAATTCAAATAATAGTGCTGAGAGTCATTTCTTGTGAGAGCAATAGTTTAGCTGTCTCACATCCCCATCCTTCACAGGGCTGGGCTCCCCTGCCAGGCTACAAATCCCATGGTGCCCCCCATCCACAGCATTTGCCTGAGGCACTGCGACAGCTCAGGTCTGGCCGCCTGGAAATTGAATTTCAATTTGAGAAAACTCTAAATGTTCTTCTTCAATCAAAGATGTCAGACTAAAAAGTTTCAGCGTTTCTGGAACTCCTTGTGCCAAGATGGGTTTTGATATTCTGCCTTTTCATTCCAATTCAGAACAAAACCAAATGTTGACAAAACTGTAATTGCTTAAGTCAGCTTTCTTATTTAGGTTCGTTTTGTTAGAGCAACATAGAAGACTGCGAGGACGTTCCTACTTCTGTTTAGATCATTTAGGAATAGTTTTAAAATAAAGTGGAATCAGTTGCCCTCTTAAATGAATAATAGTGATTGGCTTAACTAGTTTAAGTAAGGTCCTGGTTAAACGGTACAGTAATGCAGATATACAGCACCTTCTAAAGGATTACAAAAGCACAGGGTGCATGAAACAAAATACTGATCTTATATACTGCTGGTTCAAATGTCTTTGATGTTTTTGATGTTTTAACTGTGTTTCAAAAAGTTTCAGAGTGAATGTAAGGTTCAGATAGAATCTGGGATTAGTGCCCAGTTGTAGAAAATCTATATTCTATTCTCCTATGGAAAACCAATGTTAAAACCTGAAGTTGTAGCAGTGTTAGTTAGCTCACTGATTTAAAGGTGGTTGTGTGCTCACACTTGATATGGATAAATTAACACTGTGGTGGTTAGTGCATAGCTCCTGTATTAGAGATTCTGGTGCCATACCTAACAAATTGCCCTCTGTTAGCTAACCTGATATAACTTACCAAACAAGTGTTCTTAGCTCTGTCACTCTTCCATGCAAAAAAAACCCTACAAGAAGCCCAAAAGGCGAATGACAACTATAAGCATTGGTAGCTCAATAACTTTAGAGCATGTGGTCACACTTCAGTCCAGTGTGATTACAGTAATACAAGCCTGTTGCAGATGAAAATTTGGGTTCATCCAGATTTTAGAGCCATGGACAAAAGTAACTACAATATCATATACCTGTGAGATGGAACCAGTAATATGTAGTTACCTCCAAGTTAAAATGCAGATTTTCTTAACTGCTAATCCTGCCCAATCCAATTGTGATTGAAACAGTAAAATAATCAACTCAGCTTTTGACATAACTGTAAAGTAATAAAGCTTCCATGTTTCATAAACTGCAAATGGCTGCACAGGGACATACCACAGATCTAGGCTAGCACATCCTATCGCTGACGAAGGCCAGCAGTGGATGTGTGGAAAAGCTGTGGATATTGCCTGAGCATGACTTTCTTGCTTTGAAACTTAATTGATATATTTGTTGACAAAGTGCATGATGCAGAATGCCATCACCATGCACTTTCTTACAGGTATATTGCCAAAGTGAAATTAGGGTCCTCCTACCAGCAGTGGACTTCGCAACACTCATTCAGCAATAGACAATCTGTCGTTGGGCTTTCACATTGCAGCAAGGGAAGGAAAGGCATTTCAAAACATGTTTGTGAGACAACAGAAATCAGCAAGGGATACTCAAGGGTAAACATAGCACCTAGAACTACTTGTAATTCACATTTTGTTCCTGAGGAGGTAGCGGGTGTTGGCAGTGTCCCTTTAACTGCATTGACACTGCAGAGCCGGCAGCAGCAACAGATTCCCCCTGCCAGTAACCAAGTCAGTGGTGATTCAAAGACACATCGGACTACAGCAACTGCGAACATACCACTTTCAGTGCCTTTACTGAAATAGCTCACTCTTTAATAATATTACTCTTCAGTCCCTTGTTTCTCAGAGCACTTTGTAACTGGACTTTGTCTTGTCTCACAACAATCCCCACAGAAACTGACCCATTTCCATAAGGAGGAATGAGAGCAGGAAGATATCAAATGTCCTGAATGCACCTGAGACCCATAAGCAGCAGGTGTACACCTCTGGGATAACATGGACTTGAATGACAGACACATCCTCTTTTTTAACTACTTAAGAATAGCTTAAGAATAATGTATAATTTAAATAATTCCTACATACATTTTCATCACTTAGTTGATCCTGACATATGACAGCTGGTAACTAAATAAGTAACACAGGCAATAACACAAATAATATCTTTTAAAACCAATCTAAGAACTAAACAGTTGAAGCAAGGACTCATATGGATGATTACATAGAGGCAGAGTAAATCAGATGGAAGCTGCCTGAACTGCCCAAAAGCTCAGCTAACCTGTGGTCTCAATCAAAACTCTTCAGTGATTATTTTAAATACCTAAAGTTGATGAGGTTAATGTATACTTAGAGTTATACTTCTGACTCATGTGGAAGAACTAGCTTGTGTTCTCAAATTGCAACAAAAACCAAGGCAGTCAAAAGAAAACTTCCCATTAACTCCAGTGCTTTTGGAGGAAGCTCAGCAAGAACAGAAGTGATCTTTGCAGTACTGCAACAAAGAGGCTACCTAACAGTTCTCCTTTCACACCTCACTGAAGGTAATTCCCAGTTTTGTGTGGCATGTATCCTTGGCTCTCTGCAGACCACCACTGAAATCACCTGAACCCATGCACAGAGAAGAAAACATTGAGACAATGCAACCTCCAGTCTTCTGTTCATGGCAGGGAGTGATAAAGCAAGGTACTCTCCTGCCCTCAACCCAAGGATAGTGATGCACTGAGCTGTAGTAAAGAGATCTTTTGTGATCCAGGATGAGTGTTAAGATGGGGAGTTTGGTTATGTATTATCACCAAGGATATTTTAGTGTAATTTAGCTATCTGTGGAGACCTTGGGCATTTCCTTCTTAGAAATGCCAAAGACTCCTCATCTTCACTACCTCTCCAAATATCTGCTAAAGAAAACAATGGAGACTGTAACAGAGAAGTGAGAAATGGCCATGAGCCATGTACTGGCCCTGAGCACCAGTCTAAAGGAAGTTATGTTGTATTTGGGAGATCTTTACCCTCTTTTCTGCAATAATCAGAATCCAAATGCACCACAGACTGACTGAGCTAACTTTACCTACAGGCAACAGTGACAGTTGACCTGAACCTACTTTCCTGGGGCCTCATTTCACGGGCAGTCTGGGTACTGAGCAGCCAAGCTATGCTTGCAGGAACAGTCACCCACCCTTCTGAAATCAAAACAGCTGCCCTCGTGGAAACAGTCATGATGTTCGAGAACACCTTCACCAAGGCATACCTATCAGGTGAAGGACACATGGCATGGTCCTCAGTGGAGAAGGGGACCTTCACAGCTCAATCTGGGTAACCATGGTGACAGAGGAAGATGTTTAATTAAATTAAATTAAATTAATTTAAATTAACCCCAAATTAAATTGTTGCAGTCACAACAAGGGCCAAACTTCCTTCCACTCCCTGTCAAAGTGCAGGATGGTTTGTGAGCAGTGTACTGGTTTTCTGTCTGCATCCAAAAAAAAAAAAAAAAAAAAAAAAGAAAACCAACCTGAAACAAACAAAATGACCAAAAAAAAAAATTACCAAAACCCAGGGAGGCAGTGAGGAAAGAAAGGGGCGAAGGGGTGCAAAGGTAATGGTAAAATGTGTGTCTCTCTCCCTAGACACATAAACACCCAACCCTGTCTGCTGATCCAAAATCCTGATGTTGGAAGGCATGCAGGCTCAGAGGAAAATAACTGTAATTTGTGTGAAGAAGGCATTTGCAGCAATTCATTATAATTCCTTGCTTGCTGTCACCCGTCTCCAAAGTCACTGGCAATGCAGTACTTTTGTGAAGTTATTAAGGCCAAACTCTCTTTAGATTCATGGCAAGTGCCGAATGACAGGGCGAGAGCCCAGGCAGTGATAAAGTGAAGTGACATGCCATACCCCCTTCCTCTCCCCACCCCATCACCACCATGCCAAGGATGAAAACACCTTGGATTTTGCAAATGAGAGCCACCTCTCCTCTCCCTGCCCTGTGCTGGGCTCTGCCTGCTGTACACACACATCTCCTTGGAGCATGCATCCAGAGGAGGGGGCATGAGGGAGTGAAGGAAGGCAAAGAAAAAAGGTGTTTTTCCTCACTTTCCTACCCCAAAGATCACACAGGTTTCTCTCAGAGGTTCCTAGAGAGATGGTGAGTATGTGAGAGACAGACATAGGTAAGCTGGGCCGAAGAGAGATCCAGGTGGGAACTTTTCAGCTATCTGAGATAAAGACACCTCTTAAAAAATATATATTTATCGCTATATAGAAATTGATTGCTAACTTATCTATATCTAGGTTTATCCCTCTATCTGTGTTTTGCTGTTCATTTCAGTAACCCCCAAGACTAGATAGAGGAGAGACAAATCTCTTACAGCTGTACAGACTTCCAGCAAATAAAATGTGTAAGTAAAAGGTGATCATTCTGGAGATCAGGGCTCCTTTCAAACTGCATTTCTCTGTTCCCTCCTGTTTTTTTCTTGCATCCCTGGCCTCTACAGTTTTTTCCTTCTTCTCCCCATCCTTTCTATTCCTAAGCTGGTCAGAAAAATCAGCTTAAAGGATAATACTGCTCAGCTTTCTGTAGGATAACATAGCCAGCCCACAGGGAAGAGAAAACCTCAAACCCAACCAAAATGATGAAAACAAGCGGGTTATTAAAGGTCCTCCTAAAGCGACAGCTAAACTTGTGTTTGCAGATATAGGTTGTTGCTCAAGAGTGAGGATTTCTGGTTCAAATCCAAGTGCTTGCCAACAGCAGGGTTGTAGTGGGAAAAAAACCTCTTCTCTCTCCTAGACTCTTACTCTGGAAAACCCATATGCCAGGAGCATAATCAGTCAGAAGCCAAAGAGGAAACACCTTGCCCAAAAGATTTCTACAAGTTAAATTAACCTGCAGTCAGCTTTTGCCCATGTTAGGTTTAAAACTGCAGTAAAATATATATTGCCAAAACTTCAAACAGATGAACAAAGCTATTAAGGGGCATCTGATGGGACTGTATATTTCACCACAGTCCACTGTGTTCTCACGCACTAGGTCATGGCCGTCCTTAAGTTGTCGTTAAGACACTATGGTACTGATGACCCATCTCACCTCCTTTTAAGCTGAGGAGAACATGTAGACCTTTTGAAGTACATCTGAAAATTCAGCACATTCACAATCTTGGAAAAGCAGGCTTGCATTCTTCTGTAATCAGTGCCTGCAGTCAGGGAAAGGTCTACCAGCAGCTACCCCTCACTGTTCTCCCAGGAGGAAACACCAATGCTGTTGATGTCTCTGATCTTAGCATAGGGAAAAAGGTTTTGCCCCTTAAACATCTGAGGCTCTCAGATGAAGTCACCCTCTTGGGTGAATCAAATAAGCCCATGGAGCATGGATGCTCCATGATAAGAAAGGAGAGGGACCCTTACTCAACAAAGGAGCAAGGCACTCTTACTCCACTGAAGACAACAGGAGTTGGGTCCTGAAATGTATTGGGGAAACCAGGAGTGAGTTAACTCTGAGCAAAGATTTAAGGCTAGGGCACAACATAAATGCACACACTTCTTTAAATTAAAATTGCCCATAACCCTTTTATTTCCTTGCATCTGATTCTTCCCTGGCAGATGACAAGAAATTGCTGGTCGTTTGCGGTTTTTTCTTGCAGTGAAAAGCCACAATCAATCACAATTTCTTCTGACCCTGCAGTTACAGGGGAACAGAATGACTCTGGGCTATATTTTCAGACTCCACAGGTTGCTCTGACTCTGTATTTGGTGCCCCCTCCTCCCTCTCTGCCTCCATGTTATAAAAGATCAGGACTCTTTTTTATAAAACAGTTCTGGCATTTCTATTATCACACATGCCTGAGAACAGGGATGCGATTGCACTGAATAGTGTGAAAAAAAAGAAAGGAAAGGGGGGAAAAAAAGAAGAAAAATCAAAGCACAGCTGAGTTGATTATTTAAAGAGCTGGGTGAAATTTGCCATCCTTTTCAGGCATCCTGGGCTCTGGAATATCACTGTGTCACTTAATGTTTGCAGTTAAGTATTTACAGATCTGTTTCCATGGTAACCGATTCTTCAAAGTTACTTTTACAATTCTGTTTTCTAAAATGTGTTTCTTTAGTTGATTGCACAGGGATATTTGGAAAGCAGCCAGGTCTAAATCATGATTTTTTTCCCATTAAGGAGAGGTCCTTTCTAATCATGTTTAGTTAGTTCTTTGATGGCTTTATCTTGATTCGAAAATGTATTTTGTTTTTTTGTTAGCGGGTGGGAGAGGGAAGGGGGGAGAACATGAACAAGCATCATGGGGCTTTAGTAAAAAAAAGCTGTTGGAAATTAGGAATGTGAAATAACCTTGTCTGAGTTGATTTTATTTATCCTTTCATTGTTTAGAAGAGTAGGCCTTTAACCACAACAAAATAAATAAATAAATGCCCCTCTGACAGTTTCAATGCATTTCGAGGCCACAGGAGAAGATGACTCACTTATTAATTAACCAGGGAGATGGCAGTACAGGGAGGGATGACAAACACTGGAAACAGCACAAAAACTGAGACAACTGGATCCAGTATGTGCAAGGGTTGGTTGCCCCTAGCTATAACAAGATGCCTGCATGGGGCTAGTGAAGGTTGGCCCCACTGGTAAGGAGACACCTCATAAAGCAGTAGCAGGGAAACAGCCATGAGCTTTGCCACAGCTTCCTTTGCAATTTGGACAAAGTAAATTGAAATGTGTCTTTGTGAAGACATGAAGAATGTGTGCAGGTGTCCTGAGCTCACTGACCTATGCTCTTCCCACGTCTGCAACGTCATCTCCACATTCCTCCAGCTGGCCCCCATTCCATCTCAAGCACACAAAAGGGAGCATAAGAGCTTAATCTAGAAAACAACATCTCAGGAGCCATAAAAGCATGTAGGAAGGGATGTACATATTCCCTGTCATAAGGTATTTTTCTCACCTGAAGTCAGAGATAAGTTTAAGCTTGTCAGGATATCTGAGAAAGGAGTGTGCTTAGCAGTGATTTAAGAATGGCGTAGACTTTGGGCACATGTTGGAGGAAATATCAACTCAGATGTACTTGTAAACCTCACCAACAAGCAAGGAGCCCTGAAGTGCTCAACAAGCTTGAATAACTTCAAACATGGGAAAGAAAAAGTACTGAGTTACTACTCACTTTCAGCTACCAGGTACACACTGGTAGCTGAAAGTGAGCCTTGAATAATAATAATGAGTAACCCACTCCTGTTTTCCACCACACCACAGCAGGCAGGGGTGTATATGGCAAAGGAAAGCATAGGACCAGAAGGCAAGAGTGTTACAGAGTAATCAAAGTATCACAGAGTATTAAGTAGAAAAGATAGGTGGGGTATCTGTTGATGATAAAGTAGATTAAATATGGATGAACAATTACAATAAGATGAGGAGGGATGGGCAGAGAGATAGCCTCATCTATATTTTCCTGTGCTTTGTGTGAGACAACATCAAATGGTCAAATCAAGGAATGAGGAGTCAGGACTTCTGGGCTCTCTTTCTAGCTCTGCCACTAATTAAATATGTGACCATTCAAGCACTCTATGCCTCCACTAACCTACACTTCCAGGATTGTTGTCAGGTTCAGTTCGTTACTGTCTGCAAAGAGTTTAGAAATCTACACAGGAAAGGACGCTAGACAGGTACCTTGCTTTTAATGTTAAAGTTCAAAATATTATAATTGGATAGTTGAAAATGGGTGTGGATCTGAAACTGAAGCAGCAGAATTACAGGAAAGCTTATAAAGTGAAGAAAAACCAAGGAAAAAAGATAACTTGAAGACTAAAGAAAGGAAAATGAAGACTCCTAGGCAGGTGACGGGCAAGACGAATTTTGTCTGACTGAGATAATAAGCCACTCTTTTAAAACTTTTTCACTTTTTCCTCTTGCTGCAGAAATGCTCCATTAACTCTCAGGAAGATGATTTACCATTTGCCCTTTATAGACAAAGCTGAAATAGTAGGAACATCATAGCAAAACATATGACCCAGCTTTTGGCACACCCTGAGGCTCCAAACCTTTAATGAACAACACTGAGTCCTGGAATCTGAAGGGAGATGATAAAGACATACTGCCTTGCTATGATGTTTGTTAAATGGACAATAGCTACTAAGAGGACCAGGAGAAGTTGCAGGGGGCAGAGTCCTTACTCATGGGGAATGGAGGACCTTGATTTCTTCTGATTTATTTACCCTTCAGTCTACTAGATGAAAAGAAATCTCTATGATACATGATTTTCATGACAAAGAAGCCACAAGAGGTGAGCATATTCTCCTCAAAAGAAACTCAGAAAGGAGGGTAAAAGAAGAGGAAAAGAAAATAAAAGTTAAATGTAATAACAATGAAGTTTGGCAGTGACCTACTATATTATTATTTTTTATTGGCTGGTGGGTGTTCATAGCCTCATAAAATGGGATCCAAATCACAAAAAACAACGGGTAATAATAACTGCTTTTACCACTTCCTCTTTCTCTCCCCAGTCATTTGTTGGCTGGTCCAGCTGAGTGGCCAGCGAGTCAAGGGTTGCTGTACAAAAAGAGAATGATCTAACCAGCTTGGTGTAACCATCTCTTGAGCCTCCAGGCTCAAGATCACAGTTGGAGAAGGAATAGAAAAGCTTCCCCATGTGCAAAGATACAGATTTTCAGCTGCTGGAAACTAACCTTTCCTTCCTAAAGGCAGCAGAGGCTCTCGGTACGTCTGCACAGCTAAATAAAACAGGGTTAGGGATCATTCTCTAGCCCTGAGGCCAACTGACATAGTCTGACCACAATAACAGTAAACAGGTGTGTTGTTTTGTGTGGACTCTGCTCAAAAGAACAGGATAGAAATCCCATATAACAGGGTTTTCAAAGCCTGAAAATGAGGGGATGTGCTAATGCCATGAGGTTGTATAAGGAAGTATCAGCACCCATAAGAATGCAAAGCCTGCTGGAGACACCGTGGAGGACAGAGAGGGGTGGAAGGAGACAAACCTGGTAGAAATTAATACACCCTACTTTTGGAAATGGTCCTTGGCATGATGTATGCTGTCCTCTAGGGACGGGTGAGCAGTTTGAACACGGGCCAAAACTGCCGAGGGATATGCTAATGGTTCAGTGGTGTGTGAAACTGCAGGACAGGGCTCATGCCAACACCTTGGGTTGTTTTATTTACAGGTAGAAATGTAGGCAATGTTGCCCATAAAAATTAGCAACCTGTTCAGTCCTGCAGTTGCTCTTTGTTTTACACTCTGTTGAGAAACCCAGCCCCAAAAGAAACTAAGATGTAGTTTTTCCGAAGCTCTCTTTAACACTATATAATATTATTTCATTATTATACAAGTAAGAATTTTTTCTTCTTATTTATATGGGGAATATGTCAGAGAGTAGTCAAGACAAACTAAGTTTTCTCTCATAAACTGTATTCTATAGTACATTCATTAATGTTATGCAGACATTTTGAAAAGCAGCTTTTCTAAACCAGTAACTGTTTAAGACTTTCATATACAGTGTAATAAGTTTTTGTGCAGTCCTTCTGGAATGAAACAAGCTGACTTCACTAATAGTCTATTGAGTTCTCACATCTCTATTATAAATAATTTTAGTTGCAGACATTTAATTAATGTTATAAATATACTATTTATGATGTGCTCTGGGAAATGACTAGTTCTCTCAGCATACATCATGTTATGGTTTATTGTCTTACTTTGTCTCACAGCACTGGCCAGGTGCCTTGCAGGTTCCTGAGCAATCACAGCCTGTGTTATGTGGGTTCTGCCTTCATATTCACTCCTTCGGGAGATGGGAACTTACTATCTTGGAGTCTTTAGTCATCTATCTTAAATGCAAATGGGAGTGTCTGGAGTGAGGAGCACACAGATGAGATTCATCTAAGGGTTAAGTGTCTAAAAGTTGGATGCCTACATTGAACTTGTCACTTAGCCTCCCTGTGTAGTCAGAGGAAAGCAACAACAGTCTGGACACCAGCCGACGATCTGTTGGATGATCCACACTCTTTGCCTGTCCATTTTTCTCTACTGGTCCTAAAACCAAACCATCTCTTCCTCTAACTTCTAAATGCTAAAAATAAAGGAGATGAACCCCATCCCTATATAATGAATAGAGACATACAGGGGCCTTCAGATTTTGCAGGATTTGCTTCAGAAAGTTACAGCTAGACAGTATTAACACTCCCCTCTGTGTCCAGGCTCTGATCCATCCCTGTGGCTGTTTCCATCTTAGAAATGTGCTGTCAGGCTTGGATTTCCGAAAAAGAAGCCAGAGCACTGAGAAACTTTGATGGGATGAAAGTACTCATCAGTACCAGGCCCCAGTGAAAAGCCTAGACTGAGTTTTCAGAATAATGCTATTGCTGGAGAGGTCGAATTGCCTCCAACAGTTAGGTTTTTGTAAGAAAAAAGTTTGTTGGCTACTTTGAGTAAGTTTTCACTGTGCTTTATGCAGTGATTTCCATCAAAGGATCTGGAACATCTTACACAACTCACTCTAGAAGAGCTTAAAACTCATATGATGTTTGACATTGTCATGACTTGGGGTTTTCTCTTATTTGATGGAGTAAACTGAGGCACATTAAGTTATTGTGCAACAAGGAGTGCACAGTGAACCAATAACTCATCTGACCAAGTATCAAGTCACATAGAGGTTCCTGCAGTTAAAGCACCCATCCAAGAAATAAAAAAAGAATGAAATAAGTTTGTTTTTCACACAGACACACATTATAAAACAGAATATTACATTTGGTCTAATAGTATCTCTCATTCCCCTCAAAATGCATGAAAAGGCTCACTTTGTCTTGACTAAGTAAATGTGCATGAGTAGTTTTATGGGATTTATTCTCTGACCATACAGCATATTACACACTGGACTTGCACTGGAGGATCAGCTGATGCTACTGTTGTTGCCATTAACTGGAACAGCAAATTTGTAATAAACAGTCTCTTACCAGGACCAAAAGTACAAGCCTATGTTTGGTGCAAGTGCCCTTGATATCAGTGAATGTTTTACACATGTATAAAGTATATTAATGTTCCTTCTATTTATGAAAGCTCTTCTGATGTATTGCTGGAGCCTGTAAGCTTCAACACATGCAACATTTGCGTGCACACACGTACTCACTCACACACACACACAAGATAGAGTCTTCTGCCACTTTCTATCTGGCATCATATTAATCTTGTGTTTCGCATTCTCTAAAAGCTTCACCATTATAACATAATTACTGCTGAAATTGACCTTTAAAATATATTCCAAATTTCAAATGTCTTTAAACCCCTCAGTGAGCACCATTTTTCAATTTCACATATTGTTTTCTTTTTTAGGAGAGGCGGGACAAAAGATGGGAAAGAGCACTAGCAAATGAATGTCACCAAGTAACATATGCATGTAGTGATAAAACAAAATCTTGCAAAAATTTAACTGGGCATTTTTAATACCCAGTCTTCAAGCAGTTATGATTTCCCTTAAGGTAAATGAAAATGTAATAGGACTAACTAAAATGTTGCATTTGTGTCTCACCCTTCCCTAAAGTAATTCAATCAATCAGTTTAGCTTCACTAATATTCAAATGTATATTTGGTACTGGCAATATAAAAGTTCAAGTACTCCTCAGCTTCTAAATACATTTAAACTACCTTTATTAGAACATGCACTTTCCTAAATTAGTATTAGTATCTAAAATTGGTTGTGTTTCTAACTATCCTTAAAGGAAAACATAACCTTGCCTGCAAATGTGATGCTGAACTGTGCGTGGAGGCAGAGTTCTGTAACAGAGCATCTGAGACTGAAAATGTGCATATTACATTGCATGGATGAACTTGTGTATGCTCACATTACTGTGCAAATAAGAACATATAAAAGCACGTGATACAACTTCCATCCAGCAGTATTTGCATCCAGCTTTGTTCTTTCCATCTTCCTACACCCAGGAAAGGGAGGGCAGAGGACTCAGAGGAGAGGGGAAGAAACTCCCTTCTACCAAAGGACCTCTCCATTGTCGTGGTGTGTGCCTGCCCAGATTTGGGACATACAGGGGAAGAACTGCTGAGGAAGGTTGCTGTCCCTTTGACCAGTGAAAAGCTGGCATGGGTTTATACACACGGTTTCTGGCTGTGGGCTATCACAGGGAAATCCCAGCTGGAAAAGATGGTTCATGGACCTCTCACTCTGTCTTCCCCCACATAGGCTAGTGTATGGTCTGCATGCAGGGACCACATATGGCTCTGCTCACCCTTGGAAGTCTACACTCAATGAACACTTTGCAATCTCACACTAACAAAGCCCACTTAGGCTGAGGTGGGAGGCAGAGGGCCAAAAAGCAAGGGAGCTGTACCCAGAGAATTCGCCTGCCTTTGAAGCACACGCTGGACTTCAGAGGTTGCTTTGAAGTGTCTGAAGCCAAACGTAGCTCTGGTTTTATGCTCAACTTCTCAGACCCCTTGCAAAGTCTCAGCTCCTTCCTACTAGCACAGCTGCCTGCATCCTCGAGCAAAGAGCTGGGCCTGGACATCACCTGGAAGATGAGCCCAGGTATTGCCTGCATGTGCTGCAAATAATCCCTCATGTTTTATCCAGACCCATTCCTAACTGCCCAAGAAGATGCTGACACCCCAAAGGGATGCAACTTCGGGCGGACCAGCTCCAACCTTGGGAGGTATGTGGGCAATGACAGGCAGGTGATCACACCGACAAAGCTTGGGTCAGGCACCTCCTGGATGGAGGTAAAAGTGGGCAGCCTCACTGAAAACACTGGTTTTATGTCCACTTATCCCAGCTGAAAATCCAGTCCATTATTTCCAATTAGGTTTGATAGAGGATTAATCCAATCTCAAGTGTCAGTTTTCTACCCCCGTGACAGCTGCTTACGGCGTGACACGTGCGCTGTAACCTATTGGCCCACCTTACCTTTCCCTTTATGAAAAAATACCATGCAGAGTCAAGCTCACTAGAAATGAAGACAAATGAAAATCATCGGAAATCTCATTAGTGACCATCCAACAGCTTTGCTGAAATGTAGAAAGTTTTTGCTTTCCCTTGGACACGCTTGTTTTAGGTTGTGGGGTTTTCCATGCACACACCCCTTCTCCTTTATCCTTTCTACAGGGCAGTGAGATAATACAAATAAATTGCTCTGCCTACTTTGCACACAGGTTTACATATTGTTCTGTTGATAATGTTTTTGGTATGCCTAATAGATGTAAGGGGGAAATATCTGTCTGTACCACTTCTAAAGTTTGTGTATTATCTAACTAGCTCACACTGCTTTAGAGTTTTTAGCCCCCCCTAAGAAGTCCTTTTGCCTGTGAATCTTTTATGTTACACCTAGGTGTCCTCATTATAAGGGTTCTACTATTTGACGAGCAACGCTTGTCTCTACAGTCGTTGATGAACACAGCATGACAGGCAATGTGTGCCTCTGTCCAAGGCACTGACTCACAATAAAATGGTAAATTACTGTCTGTCATAGCTAGAAACTGCAGTGACTAATATCCAATTCCCTATTCTACATAAGATGAGGTGTGTGTCGAGGGGAGGGTGCACTCGTTTGGTAGTGGTGGGAAAAGCTAGTGTTATATTCCTTTTTATTGAATCCTTGCAATTCAAAATGTACCTGGACACTGAGAAAGAAAGGGATATTAGCAGGAGAAAAAGGATGAATTACTAGTAAATGGCATTATCACTAGAATATTTTTGGACAGCTCAGAATTTGTTATTGTTTGGGGATCGTCAGGATAGAGATATTTGCAAATGGGATTCTCTCTTCTCACTCTCTGGCAGAAATACAGAATTCAGTTTTGATTAAAATGCAGTAATAATTGTGAGTTGGACTGTGTGTCACTCCTGCTCAGAAAGGCCCCCATTAGAGAAGCCTCTATTTTAAAACAAGCCATTCATCATCAGAGTATAATTTCCCGTAAATATATTGTTTGTTCAACTGTAATGCTAGAGATAATGTTTAAAATTCTCCCCTCATATCTCATTATGAAATAATTGATAGCAACATGGCCATTTCTTTTCATTTGTGAGGGTTTTTTTGTTGTTGTTTTTCTCCCCTTCTTCCTTTAAGGCAACCTCTTGAAACAATCAATATCAGCAGTTTCAAAAGTGTGAT
The DNA here is from genome assembly GCF_000700745.2 of Antrostomus carolinensis. Lineage (NCBI taxonomy): Eukaryota > Metazoa > Chordata > Aves > Caprimulgiformes > Caprimulgidae > Antrostomus > Antrostomus carolinensis. The sequence goes on along the minus strand of NW_010289136.1, from coordinate 3,079 downwards.
ACGATAAATAAATCTCTCAGACAATGACAGAGAGCATCCTTATTAGAATAAATTTGCCATAAATAAAACTGTGTGTGATATTCCTAAGAGCCATTTTACATGAATGCCTTCAAATTTTGTGCATGGAAAAAGAGGAAAAGAGGAGGCAGGGAAGAGAAAAGGACAAAGATGTGTATTCAACAAATTGCTTCATTCTCAAAATATATTAAATTTGGCTTGCTGAATGGTGTATACAGAGTAAACTCCCTCCCGATTGCAGAAATACACTCTATGGTTTGGAATTGTTTAATTAATATTGGTCTTGATCGTCATATAAGACTGGATTATCTGCATTCTTTTTTAATAAGATACATTGCTGCAGCAGAATTTGTAACTTCTCTGTTGTCTCAGAAAACACTTTTGGAGTCTTTCTGTTGAAATATTGTAATAGCCAAAATCAATAAGGACCAGCTGCTTTTGCCACTGAGGTCCAGCTTTGAAATGACCCAGCAAGAACATACCAAATGGGTTTAAATATCAACATAAGTTTGACATGTAGTTCATACCCTGCTTGGTACCATACAAAAATGCCTATTTTGCAGTCTTTTCCTCTCATTTCATATGCTACAATCTGGCATTTCATGTGAGCTTGATTTTTTTGAGAAAATTTCTCTTCTCCCTCTCCTTCCCATCCCTGTTGGCTTTCAGTAAAACTGGGGCTCCATGGAGAATTTGGCACCCAGCTTTCTCAAACCTAAAACATGTGCTTTAATTTAAGTATATGGGTAACTGATTTTCTGAAGAGGAAGCAAACATATTGTTAACCTTACAGAGATGTCTTCTGTGACTTTGAAAAGAGATGCTTCAGGTGTTTACATAAAAGACTAGGAGAAGGAAGGGCAGATTTTTATTCAAGACTTGCAGTCTCTTAGGATATGATATTGATACTGGGACACTGCGGTATAGAGATGGTAGAATAGAGGCAGACACAGACAAAATGGGTTCCTCTGAAATTTTGGATTGCTTAGATCAAAATACTTCTTCTTTGCTTGAAGTCTTATGCTTTCCTACTTACTTGTGCTGGTGTTATCTGAACTTCAGAACTGTATTATTTAGGGAAAAAAAAAGAAGAAATAATACCTGGTAGGTGGTATATTTTTTTGTTATTAATAGTAATACTTGGCACTCAGATGACACTTTTCATCTCCAAAGCACTTTACGTAATTAACTAATTGATCTTCACCATCCCCACATGAGATGAAGGTTTTCACTGAAGCAGCACAGGAGGTCACACATGCAGGACTGACACTGTTCATAGAGCAAGGAGGCTACGCAGATGGGACCACTTTTGGGTGAAAAACAGATGACCTGTCCTGAGAACAGGGCTGCCTTAGGAAAATGTGCATGGATATGTGCTAAAAGAATATTTACTTTGAAACTGTTGGCATGCATTTCCCCAATATTCACCCCATACTCTACATACTCATCTGGAGCTCTACATACTCATCTGGAAAGGGATGCTATGCAGAGCCTGTTCTAGTGGCTTCCCTCTCCAGGGCTGTCCTTGTGTCATGGTGACTCTCTGGCCCTCTAGATACTTGGAGGGCACTGGGGATGAGCTGCCAGTCTCATCAGTGTCTCCATACCTATAGGACCTACATATCCATTCGGAGCCATTCTCTGCCTTTAGTGAAAGCTGGTGGACACAGAGCGCCGCTTGGTCCAGGTCTGTTGGCAGAACCCGTGTGTGAGGAAATCTGTCTTTTCTCATGTTTAGGTCGGCACCAGCATTTCTAAGCAAATCACAGCAATGACAAAGGTCACCCTGTGGCCTTGGATGGAGGACCGTTGTTTAGCAACTATCATAGAATCATTTGGTTAGAAAAGACCTTTGAGATCATTGAGTCCAACTGTACCTGTTCACTACTAAACCATATCTCTGAGCACCCCATTACCCATCTTTTAAATACCTCCAAGGACGGTGGCTCAACCACCTCCCTAGGCAGCCCTTTCCAGTGCCTGAGAACCCTTTCAGTGAAGAAATTCTTTCTGACATTCAATTTTTACCTCTCTTGGCACAACTTGACACCATTGCTTCTTGTTCGATAACTAGTTACCTGGGAGAAAAGACACATACCCACCTTGCTACAACCTCCTTTCAGATAGTTGTAGGACAGTGATAAGGTCTATTTGCTGACATATTATAATATAGTCATAGAATGGTTTAGGTTGGAGGGGACCTTGAAAATAACCTAGTTCTAACCCCCGTGCCAGGGACAGAGATACATTTTGAGGTACCTGGGTAATAAACAGAGCAAACCAGTAGAAACTAGTTTGAGGGGACAATACAGGGCAGAAAGCCCACACAGGCATCCTGCTGATTTCTCTTTCTTCCCTGTTGATGTAGAAATCTCAGAGAGAAGCAACATTTTTCACAGGCTCCCTAGTGTTTCACCAAAAATTAGGCTGAATGATCTTCCCACGGGTTTAGGCGCATGCTCTGCCGAGTGTGGGGAGCGATTAGCTTTGGTCCTGGTGCGTGGCCATGCGCACGTGCCTGGGAGGGGCTCTCTGCCAGAAGGTGATTTGTCAGATCTTGCAATGAAAGTCAAACTCTGCAATTAGAGGGAGCGGCTGTACTTACAAGAGAGATGTAGAACATCCCAGTGCACGCTTGGATTTATCATATTGAAAGAACATAGTCCTCTTTCTATGCAGTTGCAGTTTTTGATAAACTGCCTACATTAGGACACCTCAAAGGTGCACTGCATCATTAATTACCAGGGTATATGCTGAAAAGGAAGTTAATAAAACTTGTCTCTTGCATGGAAGTGAGAAATCTTACTACCTGATGATTCCTGATGGAAGAAGATGTTTCTGAAGCCACATGTGCAGCCTTGTGCAGGTAATAATAGCAAAACACTCAAGGGAGTCTTTTATGTTTGAGGATGTCATTTTTCTTTTTGATTTATAGGATACTAATAGCTTTCCTCTTTTTTTTTTTTTTTTTGAGCCAAGAGCCATGGTAAAAATCAACTGATGATGCTCAGATACAGAGAGAAAAAAGAAAAGAAGAGAAGAGAAGAGGAGAGGAGAGGAG
>NW_010289135.1:99688-115899 GCF_000700745.2 Antrostomus carolinensis | reverse complement strand
CCAACATTCTGGGATTCTGGGATTCTTTTTTTGTTTTTTAAAGTCTCACTGTTTGGACTACCTGTTCTGAAAAGACCATCTCCCGTTTTGAGGTGCTGCTCAGAGCTTTTTTTCTGTGCAGTTCTGCAACGTCTCAAAAATAGTCTTGAATTAGGTACAAACCGGGCATTTCCTGGAAGAAATGAGGATGTTTGTGTGAGTGGTGTGAGGAGCTGCATTCCCACTACTACACCTGGTTTGTGTTGAGCTGAGGGACTGGTGTGAGCTGGTGCACTAATCATTTTGTGCCTTTTTTTTCTTTTTTCCCCACAAAAAGAGCAAATGTCTTGTTTTATCACATAAACTCAACTGCCCACTGTGTTTATTATAATTTAAATATGAACTTTGTTAAGGTCTGAGGGTTTCTACTTCCTGCTTAGATCACTGAGCTGAGCCCTCTGGGTGTGAGAGACGTGCACAAACTCCAAGTGAAATCACTGATTTCTGCAGGTAAGCAGGAAGCAAGATGTGATAGAGCGTGATAAGCCAAACGAGAAGGAAATGCACAGAGCATTAAAGATAAAGTCTCTCCTTAGGGGGTAAATGTGCCACTGTGTGACACTAAAAATATTAGGCAGGAAAATAAACCCCCGGTGGAAAGCTAATGTGAATAAGGGAATGCAAATGGCAGGTTGAGGTAATGAGAAGGATGTGGGGAGGGTGAGAAGCAGTTAGAGGAGAGGGAGTTGGGTTTCTGGCTTTTGCCAAAGCAGATGGTGAGGCTTACAAAGAAGTGGTGGCTTGCCAGGGTTTGGAGGGAGGTTTGGCTTCCTGCTGCCGTCCACCCAGTCTCCAGGATCTGCTCACGTAACGTGATCGTTGGGATCTATTCAGGGCCTGGAAATCTGCTGAAAGCCAGATCCAGGATCTGTTGCAGATCTCTGCTCATTGATTCCACCCTGGCTGCTCCGTTTTTCAGAACATCTCTCATAGAGCAGGGGCAAAAGCATTTCTTCTAGATCAGTGAGCATCTAAAGATAATATCAATTTAATGTAAACACAGCTTATTGCTGATAAGCAAAAATAAGTCCAGGAATCACAAATGCTTTGTGAATCCATGCAGCTCCTTGGGTTTCAGGGGACACTTCACAGAGGCTGCAGAATTTGGATATATATATAATTTTTTTTTTTATGGCTTCATTGTGAAGTTAAAGGCAGGAAGCAACAAAACAATCTGTGGCCTGAAATATCAAGCTGCATTCAGTAGGTTTTGCCAGTAGCAGTAAGGGATGAATTGTGTTAAAGCCAAATCTGCAGAAAAAGCTTTTTATTTTCATCTGTTGATGTGAAAAGACTGGATCTTTGTTGGCAAGAGGGGAAACTGAGGCTGCTGTTGAGCCCCAGATTGTAGGTGTGATCTTCTGTAAGTGTATCAAGGAGAAACTTCTGCTGTGAATTAGGACTTTTTAGTGTACATCTCTTGTGGGAAAGGGTTCAGTTGTTGCTTCACAGAAGCCACAGCAAGTGTTGTAGTAAATTTGCAGGAGTTATTACTGGTGAGTTTTGTGTTTGGTTTAGGAAATGACATGGTGTAATGGCTGAACACTTCAAATGGCTTCAAATAGTCCAAATGTGGTTAGAGTCAGAAAAATTATTTCTGTTTTTTTTAAAAAAGTGGGGTTTCATTTTTGTTCTTGTGTAGCTGGATGATTTTAAAAAGTAATTTATGTTCTTGGTGGTCTGAGAGTCCAGCTGCAGCCTTTTACCTGCTGTGTTTCCATCGGGAAGGGAGGTCCTGCACCAAAGGCCCAGCTGACTGGGGGGAAAAGAGGAATTGCCCCATGTGCAGTGAGGAAAAGGCTCCTGGTTTGTATCTGCCCATTCACAGGTGTGTTGTTATCGCATTTTGTGTGCCCAAGTCTTGTGATTAAGTGACAAGTCCTGCAAGTGTTTGGCTGAGGTAGTGGCAGGGAGCAGCAGCTCGGCTCCAAGGTCCAATCTTCCAGGGTTGTGTAAAGGTACAAACAAAACATTTCCCTGTCTTTCCCTTCCCCCCATAAAAAGGAAACAGCTCTTGGTGTATCCTCATAAAACAGGGCTGTATTAGAAATCATTGCTGGATCTTTCACTCTTCTTGGTGCTGTGATTAATTATATCTCACCCACTTTTAAACTGTCTCCTATTCCACACCCTGCCATGCAAACAGCAAAGCAGGACAGATCTCTCTTTAATTAGATACCTGAACACTGGTATTGCTGAGAGGATTAGTGCCACGGGCGTTAGGTGTGCGCCGGCTCTGTTTGGTGAATTGTTTTCTAAGCACTTTTTAAATAATTCGGGAAAGCTGCAATTATTGGCAGTGACTCTTAAGCATTTTGTATCTGTGTGATCTTCTAATTCAGCTTTGGAAAGTTTTATTTGTTTGCTTTGGTCAGCATGATTCGGTGATTCGGGTTGTGTCTGGGGAGGACTTGAGCTTTTCGTGCCGTGAACTTGCAGTGGGACCTCGGACACATCACGTTAGCTGTGCCTTGCTTTGCTCACCGAAGCCACAGATGCTATCGATTTTTATCTCTTGGTTTTTAAATAGCACCCAGCTCTTGCTTGGACTGTACATAAATTTTTGTGTAGGTGGTTTCCCTTTCTGTGAAACTCCCTTGGGAGAGTTTTGTCCAGCTTCCTTCCAGACACGCTGTGTGCAGTTCCATGTTTCCATTGCACACACGCCGAGGGCAGCGACCTGGTGCTGCCTGGTTTGGTTGGCAGAAGAAGATGGTTAGAAGTTGAAGGGAGGTGCAGCGATGCTGTGGAGGGTGTGTAAGAAGCTGAATTAAATGGGTAAGGAGTTTGGAACAGATGTGAATCGATTGAAGTGGGTGAAGCCTTTGAGCAAAATGCTCCGAGCACAGCACATTGGATAGGAATCTCTGTGTTAACTCTGAGTAAAAGGATCTGAACTGTGTAGGCAGCGAGTGAAAACCTCTGGGACTGATTAATCTAACGTTGGCTCTATAACATAGCTGGGTGTCCAGGCTGGGGTGAATTCTTCTGGCTTTTGACTTCCCATCAGTCTTTACCCAGGTGCTACGTCCTCCAGTGTCCTGGAACTTGCTCTCTTGGGACTACCAACGTGTTTGTGTCAGACAGAGGGTGAGAACACGTGAACTTAATTTTTGCTTTGCTTTGAGAGTTTCTCAATAGAGTGTTTTGAAGTGCCAGACAGGTTGTGGAAATATCCATATGCTCATACAGGTTACCTCAAATACTCCATGAGGCAGTTACTGTGGGCTGAGATGTGGTGTGAGGAACATCGGGTGGGTCAGGATGTTAGGTGAGGAGTGTTAGGTGGGTCAGATTGTCGTGAGGATGCTAGGGATGTCAGAACCAAGCCAGTTATCACCTGCTGATAGATTCCAGGATTTAAATAGTTGTGGTATCCCCGTATGTGGCTGGGGACAGGAGCAGAGCCGAGGAGGCAGGGTTCCCAGGGTGTTTTTCCAATTGCTAGGTTACACTTCTTCCCAGGAGCATCATTTTACAGCCCTTAGCATCCGCAGGGCTCACAGAAGGTTTGAAATACATCCATGACGTGCAGGTTACTTATTTTCCAAGTCCTGAACAAGACTGGCTCAAGAGGTGGCTGTATCCTAAGTAGCTGGAAGAAGCCCAAGGAGTGAGAAGGTGGTTTGTGTTCAGGGTGCCTGCAGGAGTGGTTTGAGCTAGGAACTGATGGTTTGGTTAAAATGAAATTTGCATCTTGAAGACTTTAGGTCTTGCTTTATTGATGCTGGAATTAGCAGCTGCATTCAGCACATTGATGGAAGGGGATTTCTCTGTGTTTACCTTGATGGTAGAGAGGGTGCTTGTGAGACTTGAGTGGATGTTTGTGAGATTCCTTGATGGCTCTTTGATCTGTATACCCCCAAATTACTGTCCTACTGTTGAGCTGTGTGTAGGAATTTCAGGACCAAAACCACAGCTATGTGTGTAAACAAATATGGGATATTTGAGCAATGAGTTAATGATATTTCCATAGCCTTGTTCCCTGTACTGCTGACTGCAGTCCCTAAACTGCAGATTTGGGTACATCCAGAGCACTCCATGTTTCAAAGGCAGGAGCTACGCCGAGTTCAGCTGGATGCTGAATGTCTAACAAACAGGTTTTGGCTCCTAATAATGAAATCTGAAGGTTACAACTAAGCTTGTCCAGCAGTTAGTTGCTGAGAGTGGTGGTCTTGTCCTCCCCTCTTTTCTTTGCCCGATATTTGAATTGTTGTGTGGCTGTGCCAGTGTGAATCACTCCAGCTGGCTGATCTAACAGAAAAGATTGGGTTTGTGAGGCTGCACAGTTCCTAGATCCAACAGGAGGGAAATGACAGAAACCTGCAGGTGATGGTACAGAGGAGCAGGATCTCCCCTTCCTTTCCCTTTTGCTTGGGGGGCAGTTGCCCTGCTGCAGCTCCCTGTCATCTGTATCTGCATGTGGACCTAGACGGCCTGTGTTTATGGAAGTGGAGCTGCTCAACTTTGTGACGTGGATCCTACGCTACTCTGGCTGATTAAGGCTGTTTGGCAGAGAACTGAACTTTCTAAAGATGAATGTATGAAACAGTGATATATGAGGAGCAGCTGAGCCAAGAAAATGTTCATCCAGTGGGATTTTTTTTTTTTTTAATGTAATGCATTGTTTTAGTGAGATTGCAGGAAAAGCAAGCAGGATATAAAAGCCGTAAGTGGAAGATGTGATACAGAGTAGAGGTAATATATACAGATTACACCTGTGTTCATTCCAGGGTAAAAGAGAAAGCCCTCTCCCAGCTGCACTTGGACAAGGATAAGACAAGTTCCTGGAGGCTGAGCTCCTTCCATCGTAGCGCCCGGAGGGGCTGCTTTGCTGGCTAGCAGCAGATAACATGTGTTAATGCCTCAACTCCCATGTGAGCCCTTCGCCTTCTGCTGAGCCGAATTCAGCTCATGTGTGCAGCTCTTTGTGAGTGAGGACTTGCTGAAGATGATCCTTCTGCCTGTCTAGAGAGTGCTTGAGCTTTCTGGTGGGTGCTCTGATTAAGCTTCCCCAGCAGGTCCGTGGTCTACCAGGCTGTGCCATCCACTCCTCTGCTCTTTTCTGCTCCACGGATACAGCTGCATCTCAATAACACTCTGGCTATGGGAATCGTTTCAAGGTGAAGTGTCCTCTTGAAATGAAGAAGGTGTCTTTGAATAAGGGTGATGGCCCTTTCAGGACTGGGTACGAGGTCCTGTCCAATGCTGAGGTGTCATTGTCGCTGTCTCATAGAGCTCGCTCTGGAGTACAGCTTAGTCATGGAAATGAGATAAATCCTATTTCACAGAAACTGGTAAAAATAAAACTGTTGAGGAATGATTTGTTTCTATAGCAACAGACTGGAGAAGCTAATACAGCTGCTCTCTACAGAAGGGAGAAAAACAGAAATTGAAATGTTAGTCCACCTGGGACTGTAGCTGTCAGCAAAGGAAGATCTTCGATAGACTGATGAAGGGGTGAAATGCTTAATTAAAGACGAAGGGCAGGAAGATGTGAGCTGCTTTTGGAAAGAAATTGGTGCTGGAGTGTGTGAAAGTGCCCTCTTTTCTTTGCAAAACCTGGAGAGCCTGTGATATGTCCTCAGAGCTATTTATATCCAGTTTCCCAAAGGACTGCTTTGTGGCAGGGAAGTTTAGAACCACCTTACTTTACGCCCTGCGTAAAGTAAGGTGGTGCTGTTCCACCATTCAGTACCTGGGTGTTTATTGTTTAAACCTGAATTTAAAATGACTTTGTCTTGCAGTGAATCACCATGGCTGGCTTGAGAAATGTTCAAGGTTTTTCAGGGAATCTTTGTTGCGTGAACTGGGAGATGACTTTTGAGATGTCAGAATTAATTTCTGAGCTAACTGGTTTTTTTTAAACTCAACTGAACATGGAACTGGGTGCTCCCTAACATGTACTGAGGCAGAATTTTCCATACATGTTTGTGTCCTGGAAGAAAATCCAGTAGAGCATCCAGACTGATGGATAAGGTGCTTGAGTTGAAAACTATATTTTTTTATCTATGCAGTGTGTAGATTTGTGTAGGTTTTAACTTCACTTTCACCTAAACCAAGAGTTGTAGCAGACTCTAGTACATACTGTGCTCTTAAGGTGGCTGTTTTCCCCCATAGTTATTAAACTTCTTAAATATCTGGGAGACCCTAATGAACCAAGTGCTGAAACCACATATATATGCACATTCTTGATGATGTATCCCACCTTGCATGGCTATTAAGTGTTTCAGATTAAAATCAGTATATACATCTGAACCTTGGAGGATGGTAATGAAATGATGGAAGTTGCTTTTCAAACAGGAGTGTGTGTGCAAAGCTTTTACCAGGGCTCTCCAAGAGAGTCTGTGTTATTTAGCTTAAGGAAAGCCAGAGCATGAGTTTGTGTTGTTAAGGTTTGGTAAACCCAGATTACATTAGCACTCTTTGCTTGTTATTTAAACACATGGTTTCTTTTAAAGGAAAATTACATTTAAAAATAAACCTCGAGCGTTTTCCACCTATGAGGAAGTGTCTGCAGTGCTGCCTACTAAGGATGCAAGAACACAACCTTGTCTAAAAGCGAGTGCCATAAATATTATGTAAATACATTATCTCATTAGATTTATATCTAATTTTATTGCCTGCTGTTTTTCAGACTCAGGTCAAACAAGCCTGCAGATGTCATAGGTGGTCTTTCAAATCTAATATTGATGTGGGTTGGAAATTAGGTGAAATGACTTTTGCCTCATCCTAATTAAGACACTATGAGAAATCCTTTCAAGTTTGGCATTACAAAGTGAGTTGCCTGATTTTAAAGTGTAATCTCATTAAAGAAGCCTGGTGCCTGGTAAGATTTGAAGCCTTCCCCGTGCAGTGATAAAGATGGGCTCCCCAGACCCTTCCTTACTGCTCTTAATTTCAGGAATCAGCACAATTATTTTTTTTTTAGGAAGCAGGAACAGGATTATGATAAAGCCTTGAACTCTGGAGACTTCAAAGCTTTGCATTCTGGTCGTGGTTCAGCTGCAAGGGTTGTAAAGTCCATCAGATGACTTAAATAAGGGACTGTGTGTCCTCTGGACTTGGGGGTTTTTTTGCTAGTACTTCTTTCCAGTGTTTTGGTTTTTTTTAAGTCATGATTTCTTGCTGCACATTTAGTCTGATAAAGTGTTGGCTGTCACATAAGAGATGTTTAAATGACCTCGATTCATCCTGTGATCCCCTATGGATGACTTCTAGTTGTCTTGGCATGTTAGTAACTACCTTTTTGTGTGATTTAAAATTACTTGTGTTCCTCTTGTGAGATTGGTTTCTCTTTATGGCCTCATTTCAGCCTGGTGGAGTCTGAAGCCATATGTCTGAACTCCTATGGCTCATCTCCATTGAGTTAGAAACAGCTGAAAACACAGAGAACTTGGAGGACACGCATAATTAGTGCTGGATTTGGCATGTTGGGAATATTTCCTTTAACCTCAACGGGAATTATTTCACAGAAAGACTGAAACAGGATATGTCCTTGACATTCCTTTTTGCTGAAAATAAAGACCTAAAAAGAAGAGAATTGGTTAAAAAAAAAAAGTGATGTCTTTCTGATCATGCAACTTGAGGGATGTCATTCAAATAGAGCGTTTGGTGTCTGTGCTGAGGTTGGTGCTGGAAACATCTCAGCTGTGGAGGAGCTGTTGTGAGGAGTCCAGTGCTCCTTTTTCTGTCAAGCCTACAAATGAGAGCTCAAAGCTGCTATAGATTGTAAGTACGATTTCAGAATGACTCAGAAGAGAGGTGAGTCGCTGTTCACCTTGGTCTTCCTCTGATTCTTGCCACTATTACAGTGCCTGGTGTTCCATCCTTATCAATGTAGCGTTTCTAACCCAAGGTGCTCTCGTTAGGTTTTAATGATTTCCCGTGTCCAGGAGTGCCAGGTGGTCCTGTGCAGGCTCTGCTGTGGGCTTGTGTGTTGGCATCATCTGGAACCAGTTTTTCAGATGCAAAGATAAACAGGGTCAGTGTCAGCTCTTGAGGTGTGGTTAACAAATAGAAAAAACTTGATTCTTGAAGTCAACTTCTGAGTGTTAAACATTGCAGTTAAATTGTGTGTGTATAAATACGTAGTAAGTTGGTTTGGGTGTTGTTTTTTGGTTATTTGGTTTTTTTTTCTTGTGCTTAACTTGAGCACAAGACTCAAGTAATTGAGTCTTAGATTTAAAGACTCAATTGACCTTAACTGCTTCACCAGACCTGAGTATTTTGTTTCTGACGCTCTCTGAGTTTGAGTCAGTTAAAGATGGTTTTCTTCACAACTCGCTCATGCTTGACTTACACTTTTTCTTCTAAATTCCTCAGGAAAGTTGGGTACAATTTAATGGTCTTCAGTGCTACTCCAAGACAGCTGTGCAGAGCTACTGTCTGTGAGGAAAGGAGTTTGTGCTTTCCCTCTCAAAAGCTGTCCCTGTCAGTGGTGGGTAAGCTTTTGAAACCCTCTGAAATGCCTTCGGATCCTGGTAGTTAATACGGGTATAAGTTGTTACAGCTGAGATGTAATTATTTGCTGGGATAAAGTTGCAATGACTCTGAAATTCTTTGAGGTAATGGAGAGTTTTTTCCCTGCGTAGGTTTATAATTTAGTAGTCTGACTTGCATATATACATTCCTCCTGTACATTAAAAATGTTAGGCTGGGAAAGACTCTGCCACTAAAAGCAGCTCATGGCTGGAGCTGTATGTAACAGAGGAAAAGCCCAGAAATGTGTTTGTATATTTTCAAATAAGTGGGCAGAAATATTTGAAGTGTTTTGAAACATATTATCTTACACTGTGTATGTTACCCAGAGAAAATGTGGTTTTTTTGTTTGAGGCTGACATGTCATCTTGGGCAAAATCAAATCTGACAGGTGGATAAAAACAGAGCTGGAAGCTTAAGGTGTTGGAGTGGAATGTGTGGGAAGGAGCTCTCTTAGCTGCCTGTGCCATGATTTATTCAGTGTACCTCTGTTAGGGATGTCTACAGATGTCTCTCCGAGGAGCGGTCCCTGCCCTTCTGGCCTTCCCCACAGCTCTTCACAAGCAGTTAGCAGCGAAAGGACCTTTGCATTTCATCCATATCATTTGTCTGCCTGGCTTATACACTCATGTTTTTCAGCTCTAACCTTATCTCTGTTGTACAGATAAAGCATAGACAAGTAATGACAACTTTATAGGAGCTATCTCCAGATTCAGAAATAACTTACTGCCTCGACCCTTCGCTCCTGGGCCTGCTTTGTAACAGGCTGGGTTTCACGGGTCCTTTGAGAGTAAAAGGATGTTCTTTTAAATTCCATCCTATTTTTCCTTAAAAACTGTTGTCTTGTCTTAAATTGATGCTTTCTCTCTTTGCTTGACACATACCAAGAATGAGCAGGAGCTTATCGCAGTGCTCTTTGAACGTGATCGCTCAGGTGTGTCCTTAATGTTCCCGCCCGAGCCACCGCGGGGTCACTTCTCTATTTGCCTTCTTCCCCTTACTGCCTTTGCTCTCTCATTTCCCTGTTACTTGTTCTTTGGGCATCCAATTAAAAAGCTCATCAAGAAAGAATGTCATCTAGAGTCAGTGCAGTGGTATGTAGTTGCCTTGTTTGTGTCCCACGTTGTTGCCAGTTAATTTCTTGCTCGGCCACGTCTTTCGTTAGCCTTCAGGAACTTCTGATTAAGCCGGAGCGCTGGGATTTGATACACGCTTAAATTGAGCTGTGGGGGTGAAACGGCTTCTCTGCTGATGTGGGTTGTGTTGAAGGGCAAAGTCTACTCCAAATGCTTAAGTGGAAGCTTTGTCGCGGCTCTTAGTTCTCCAGCCCCGTGTTCCCTTCCTCGAGGGCCTCTTCTCCCATCCCATTGCATTTGGTCTTCAATATCAGAACGACTAATTCCCTTTTTATTTAAGTTTAACATTTCTCTCTGCTTGTCTTGACGTACCGGGGTTGGTGCCCTGTGAGTCTCTCCCGAAGGCGTGCGGGGTCTCTCCCCGTCTGTCTGAACAATTAAGCACTTTAATGCCAGCAGAAATTCAAAGCCCTCGTGTCACTGATCTTGGCAATGTCACAAGGGAATGGGGATGTTGTGTGAGCCCCTCTCTTTTTTTTTTGTAGTCTCCCTAAGGCAAAAGAGCACTCTAGATGCAGTTATTGGTACAAAATAATTGCATTTGCTTTTTTAATTGATGTAGGGAAGAGGTAATTCAGTCTCTGGATCTTTTGTTTCTCTGGTTCTGCTTTACTTGGCCTATTTACCTGTTTCTCATCTACTCCAGGTCAGACATGAGTGCTGTTGTTTATAGAATCATAGAATCCCAGACTGGTTTGGGTTGGAAGGGACCTTAAAGCTCATCCAGTTCCAACCCCCCTGCCATCAGCAGGGACACCTTCCACTAGACCAGGTTGCTCAAAGCCTCATCCAGCCTGGCCTTGAACACTTCCAGGGAGGGGGCATCTACAACTTCCTTGGGCAACCTATTTGGCAATAGGTTTCAGCGTTTCAGGCTTCAGTTTTAGGCAACAACCAGTCTGAAAAGAAAGAGTCCAGTTTGAGGGAGCTGGCATGGTTTCATGGTGATAAGGCACGAAGTAGAGTTGACTTTGCTCAGGCTGGAGGGCACCGTGGCCAAATGGAGCATCTGAGCGTGGCTGTTGTGGGCCAGAGTGGGGAGGGGGTGGGTCTGTTGAGCAGCGTGGCACTGAGAGATGGGGGAAAACATAGACACGTTTATTTTCTCTATATAGAGCGTATCTAAGACTTAACCAGGAGGAGAGTGTCCATGTCCATGATTCATTCTATGATTCTATGTTTAAATAAAAGTATCACCTTTTCTATACTCTTCTAGGTGCAAGGCTCTCTGCTAGAAATCCCAAATCCCCACTGAGATGAGTGTTGGATCACATCGTTGTGGGTTCTGGGGAAAAAAAAAACCAATAAAAAATAGTAATTTTGACTTGTTCTAATCCTGACAATGAACATGTAGAGTAGACAGCTAGCAGAGGGTGACACATTTTCTGCCATCCCAAAACACTTAATTGGTGCATCAGTTCCCCCCCATACAGGGGGAATGGCAGGCGGTGGGAATGAAGGGCACTCTGCCAGGGTTGGGGTTTTTTTTATTTGTTTGTTTGCACAAGTTCCTTTTGGCAACATTTTTACTCCAAACTCAGGACCTTTTGTGTGTGTGTCTCGTCAAAAAGAGAACAGTGCAGATGGACGTGTACAGTTCAAGCCACGCTGCTCTATTTCTGTTGGTTGATTGTCATGTCTCTTGGGATTCTGTAGCTTGTTAAATCATCTCACAAAAGAAAAAGGGGGAGGGAAAATACAAGGCGAGGTTGCCAGCTGTAGCCAGCTCAGTGCTGCAGCCTGAGCGCCGTGGTATTTTTTTGATGAGGAATTTGTGATTGCTGCCATTTCTCTGGAAGTGCTGGATGGAGGGAAGGCAAAGGGAAAGTCTTACACCTTCCTAAGGAATTGTGCTTCAGCAGAACCTGGGAGCCTGCACCATCCAGATGTGTCCTGATAATTTTTTCTGCATCTAATTTTTTTTTTTTTAAATACTGTATTTTCTTCCACTTAGTTGCATCTTCTCCAGCACTATGGAAACAGTAAAGCTTAGCTTCAAATGAAGTGAGGAATGCTTACCTTAGCAGTGCTCCTAGTTCCAGTTTGCATTTCTGGGATATTGGCAGCTCCAGGCTGTTTTATATGATGTTCATAATGCTGCTCAGTTTATTGAATTTCTGCAGGAATGTTTTGCTTCCTTTTGCTGTTATTTCTTAAAAACCCCCTTTAGTTAGATGCAAAAGAGGAGAATGCACTGCAAAATTGATATTTAGTGAACCTCATTAAGAGGTTTGTAAGCATTTTGCAAATGTTGTCCAATTTCTATCTTCTCTTAGAAGTCAGTTTCCCCACCTAGAAAAAGCAAGGAAGCTTTTTCAACTTCAGTGCTTCAAGTAAAACCATACCTTTGTGTGTTGGGTAGTCAAGATTTGCTTCCTGATAAATGCAGGCACTCCAGTTTGAGAATACTGTTATTAAAGTACTAGTGGAGACTGCATTTCACGTTGTTACATGTGTTAGAGGCAACATGCAAACTCTCTTTTTAAAATGACTCCAGTGAGCGTTTTCCCTTCTCTTTCCATCTGAAATCTCTTCTGAATTTTGTCTTCAGTTGAGCTAAATACCAAAGTCATCAGCCATGGTGGTGTTTGTGAGCTGAAAAAGTGAAGGACCCATGGGTGATGCCATTTTGATGTTACCTTCCCATTTTCCCTTGTCTTCCCTCACCAACACGCTGCCCTTGGACCGAGTGTGCTCTGTACACATAGAATCATCGAATCCCAGACTGGTTTGGGTTGGAAGGGACCTTAAAGCTCATCCAGTCCCAGCCCCCCTGCCATCAGCAGGGACACCTTCCACTAGACCAGGTTGCTCAAAGCCTCATCCAACCTGGCCTTGAACACTTCCAGGGAGGAGCAGCCACAGCTTCCTTGGGCAACCTGTTCCAGTGTCTGACCACCCTCACATCCCATACATCAGAAACCAGAGCTCCTGGCCACTCTCCCCTGGAAGACACTGCTTGGCTTTCCCTGCCTTGATACTTGACATTCTTTTTGCACTTCTTTCAGAAAAGCTTTGTTTAGGTCTGGCCTCTGTAGTCAGTGCCAGTGTGTAGAGCCCATGTTTTATGTGAACTCTGCTCCATGGCATGTAATCAGCTGGAAATGCTCCCGTAATGGGAGCAGATTGCAGAGCGAGTATCTGTAATGCTTTTAAGAATAAAGGGCAGCATATGCACTCAAACCAGACCTGGGGTTTTTTGTTGTTGTTTTTTTTTTTTTTCCTTTCCTGCAGCTATTTATTTTGCGTCCTGCTCAGAGGGATTCTTTGATGTAGCATAGCATGCACGCATGACCCATCCTTTCTGTCTCCCATTGCATAATGCAGGAGGTGACAGAGCCCACTGTCACCCCTCCCCATCATACATTAAGTTTAAAGAAATGCATTTCCACTGCCTGGAGCCATCTGTAAGCGTAGGGCTGCCCTCTTCCTAGTGGGGAATTTTAGCTTGGATGGATGCTTTTCTATTAGCAATGCCAACCCTATCTTACTCCTTTGTAGCGTGAGCCTGCAAGCCCAGAGGTTAAATGTGTGGTTGTTGTAGTTCTTGCACCAACCTGAAACAACCTCCTCTTGGAAATCATAGAATTGTAGTGGTTGGAAAAGACCTTTAAGATCATAAAGTCCAACCGTAAACCCAACATGACCAATTCCACCTCTAAACCATGTCCCTAAGCACCTCGTCTACCTGTCTTTTAAATCCCATCAGGTATGGTGACTCCACCACCTCCCTGGGCAGCCTGTTCCAATGCTTGACCACCCTTTGAGGAATAGGAGTTGGTAGGCTGATTTTGAGAGAAATAGATGAGCTTACCTTTTGCCTTTTACAGTTCCTGAACTGATCCTTCACGGGGTTGCTGTCACTTTGAAAACTCATGTGGATTTCCTGCTGCCTCCTTCACCAGTCGTTGCATCTCGGTAGCGAGCGGTTCTGCTGTATTCATACAGAGAAGGAATTATTTGGCTTATTAGAGCATCAGATGCTGCGTGGCTTTTGAAACGGTGGCTTTTTCACAGCAGGCTGTTAACCTTCCACTGAGCTGCCTGAACTCTCTGTCGGTGTTGGGCAATGAGGCTGGAGCTGTGAGCAATCTTTGGAACTTCACGCTGAAAATGAGCTGGCAAAAGTGGAAGCGCTTGAGGGGTGGGAGCTTGGGGTCTCATACTGTGCAGAGGGAAATAGTCAGGATTTCAGTGTGATGATGGCATTGGAGAGTCACTTGTTTGCTGGAGTCACTTGTTTTATTTGGAGTAAAGAAAGCCCAGGAGAACTTCAGAAAAAAATGCTTTTAAGCCTCTCCTCCAAGTGGTTGGATGTTAATAGCAAGTTGATGTGTAGAATGAGTGTAGTGGTTTGGGGGAGGTGCAGATACCAATTAAATAGCAGCAGAACCACCTTCTTGCTTGTGTTATGATTGAAATCATCTCTGGAGAGCAAGGGGAAAGGAACCAAGTGGGATGGTGGCCAAAATCCTGCGTTGACCTCAGTACAGATGGATGCTGCTGGATATGTTTGGAGTTGAATGGCCATGCTGGCTTCACAAGGTCTCGGTCAGTGATCCCTCCAATGCTGTGCAGTGATCCCCCCATCGCTCATTCTTGGTGCATGGACATGGAGATGGTTTATTTCCTGTCCTGTGTTTGTCAGACACATTCCCACCATCACCCCTTCTGAACGCACTGATTCTCCTCTCTTGGGGAAACTTCAGCTCTGCATCCCACTGCTGGAAACTGGGCGATGTGACAGCTTTGCTCTAGAGGAAGTTTGGGTTTTCTCGTGTGCCAAAGTTACTGCTTTCAGCCAAAATTTTGAAAGGAAAGAAATCCAGATGCATGTAGGAGATCAAAAAGTCCCTCTAGTTAAAACTCACCCCCAATTTTTCTTTGTTATCGTAACATCACAGAGCTGTGCTCTGGTTTCTCCTTCCAGCCACACTGTTTCCTACCAGAGAAATAATTGAGACAGGAGATTTGCTTCTCCTCTCTTTGATATTCGTTGATATATGTATGTAAATATCAATGTATTATGTAAATATCAATGAATTTTCCTGTTTGATGTGATGATGAAATTTTAGTCTCATACTTAACTGTCCCTCTTCGAAACTTGAGTGCCAGGAAATTTCGTGGGGTTGTTTCCATTAAAAGTTGCAGATGTGTATGTAGTTAAGCTTTGCTGATGCTGTTGAGTGCTTCTTCACAAAGATCCTGATCTAAACTTGATCTAAAATATGTTGAAACAAAGTCCACTGGGAAGTGCAAGTTGATACGACAGCTATTAGATGAGGTAAAAGCGTACTCTGGCATGTAGGGCGGTTCGTTGGATGCAAGCAGACCTGTATGTGAGAATTAAAGGGAGTTTTGTGGATACAGCTGTTGAAAACACTTGTTACTCACATAAAACTTACTTGATACACCAATGCAGCTGCAAAATAAACAATTTCTCCCTATGACCATGTCTATAAATTTGGAAGCTGCTCTTAGGCGAGGGCACTGCCTGTTTGAGGAGATCTTTTTTACGCTGCAGCGTAATGCTTTCAGCAGGCTCCCACCGAGTTTAGTTTTCAAGATTTGTTAGGTATTTGTGCAAAGAAATGTATGCACTGGGAAACCCTATTCCTTTTTGTGTGCTTGAAAGGAAGTTTCTGGAAATAACTGCCTGCAATTAGAGTGGGGAAAAGCACCTCCAGCAGGCGCCGAATCCTTTTTTGCAATGCGTGTACTGCATGTCTTCACCTGTTTGCTCTAATTGGAAACACAATTGTCATCCCTTGATAGATTGACTGCCTGACTCAGCCCTGTCTGCTGTGAGCCTACGTTTCTGTAAGGAAAGGAGATATGTTCCGACAATGTGGAATAACACAGACAGTAAGATCTCCTGTTGCTGCCCTGTGAACCTCTGAGAAGAGTTTTGTTACCTCTGCCGTTTAGCCTCGCTCTGCACGGGCTGACACAACGTTAATCCCATAGCTGCAAGATTGAGACTCCTGCTGATCCCAAGCAGTGAGTCATCCTCACATCAGCAGTGTCTTTTCTGCAGAGATGTTGGCTTGCTTCTCCTGTTGTGGAAGGAGCCTGGAGTTAGTGTGCTTTGTCAGTTTAGGAATTGATGCTTCTGTGTCTGGGTTCAACAGCCTCTAAGTGGCTGCAGGTTTAATGCATGTGCCCCTTAACTTTGACTTTAACCTATGCATCATGTCTCAAGTATCCAGATTTCCTGGAATGGTGTGTTCAAATCCCAGTAGGATCAATTTGTCTGCTCTGCTGGTTTTGTTCTTTTCATGTTTGAAAACTGGATGCTTTGCACAGATGTTTATGATCCCAATGTTCTTTCCGTATAGGTGTTGCTTTCCTGCTCCTGTGTGTTAACTACCAGGCAAATTTCTGCTTTGCAGCCCAGAACTAACAGCATTTCAGTGGTCATTTTTCACATATCTGAAAGGGAGAAGTATTAAAAGCAACGTCTAAATCTGTGCTGACACTAGCAGCTGGACAGTGCTCTACTCTTCAGTGTGTTAATTCTTGTGTGTGGGATCAGTGGTCTCCTGTTTCCTTTAA
>NW_010289135.1:94755-99582 GCF_000700745.2 Antrostomus carolinensis | reverse complement strand
TTTTTTTTTTTTTTTTTAAGCACAGCAGTGAGGACCTGGTGAGTTCCAGCAGACAGGAAATGTGGGTGATGATACCTCATACCCAGTCTGAGACAATGTACTCGGCATCACGCCATTTGAGTTGTCTGGACGGTGTCTGTGGTTGGAAGGCTGGCCACCCTGTAAATCCAGATCTGCTCTTTAATTTACCCATAATCATTCAAACTCTGTAATCCTTTTCTGATCATTTTTCCATCAAGATTTATCAATGTAATTTACTACTTGCGGTCTGAAGGGCTTCATACTTCTCCTGACAGCTTTGGGAATATGCTCTGCTCTAACTTCTCTACTTCTTTCAGTGTGAAAAGCTGGTTGACCTTCAGCTCTCCTGAGGTCTTGCAGGCTGTGTGATCTGTGGATAGCATCCTTGCTGACAGGTCTTCTTGCATGTTTTTCCCAAATCTAGAAGCACTTGAGAAGCACGTGTAGTATTAGATTATATCATTCATTTTTTTATTTAAGCATATGAAGTTGCTTTAGCCTGGTCAGTCAAGAAGAAAATTTTGTTCTGAATTGTTGCAAAAAAACAAATGAACAAAAAAAACCTCAACAACCAAACTCAAACAACAAATCCAACTAAATCTGCCCTTCTCTCCTTGTGGCCCCTTGGCCCTTAACAGAGCTCTTCTACATCAGGTGGAAGGTAATTACTGAATTTGGTTGTAAAATGCTTGGCAGCATCATCATGTTTGAAGTGCTGAATGTGAATTGCTGTATTTAATTTTTTTCCAATAGAAACACGGAGGCAGTGGTGTTAGTGGGTGAATTTTATATACGGCAAATGCTTCCTGCGTAGGACTGGATTGTGAAGTGAGACTTCTGCATGTGTTTAAAACGCCTGGATTCTCTACAAAGCATTATATAATTATCTTCTCTATTAGATGGCCACCCACATTTTCTGTAGTATGTCTGAATTTGTTTTTGTAACTGGTAAGATGCTGCAGCTCTAAAATGACAGTGCCAAGCTCTTAAATATTGTGCTTTTCGAGCTAACCCTGCTGCAGTTAGTAGAAAACACTAAGGAAGGTAGAAAACACTTTATTTTTTTGTCAGGTGTTCTACAACAAGCTAAAAGCAGTGGTCAAAATTAAGCTCCCATTGAGACAGGAGCTGTACAAACACTTCAGGCCTGAGCAGAACAGACCAGGCAGACACGTTTGGATTGTATGTTCCTTAGTTTGTTGGGTGGAGGACAGTGGAGTTTGGAAGGAATCTGCTGAGCAGAGAGAAAAGGAGAATGTGAAAGGTGTAAGAGGATGATAGAGCAGACGAGTATAGGAAAAAGGCAGCCAAGGAGTTTTGGGTGGGAGCAATCCTCCCAACTGATGCTTTCTTTAGAGCAAAGAAGGATCTGGATAAAGAAGTTGAGGAGTGTAGAAGCCAAAGATCACGGCTTTGGCTTCCTTTGCAGCCTCTCTGATAGCTGGAATCTAACAGGGATGCTCTCCACGGTCTTCCCTGAAGCCTGCCAAGAGGGGCTGAGAAAGTATTACTTGGGATCTAGCCACGTTCTCCCCTGTCCCAGGAATACTCTGTTTTAGTCTTCTCCAGTCTTGCATCAGCAGTTTATTTTTGGAAAGACTGTTGTATTATCTAGAGGTTGAGGCAGGCAAGAAAAGGGGTCGCAGCTCCGTTGCGAGTCCCACCACGCCGTACCCCTTCCCTTGGGTGAGGTGGGCGTAGCGCTGCCTTTCTCTGCAAGAAACATTGAATTATAATTTCTAAACCTCAAGTCTTGCATAAAGCATTTGAGTTGTTTGTGTTACCGGTCTATAAGCAGGAAATACCAACAGAGGGTTATGTGAGCCTTGCGAGAATCCAGCAGTTGTATGGATGTGAATAGCTGGGATGTGTGTGGTGACTTGTGATGTCCTCAGGGCAATGGACTAGGAGTTAATCTGCCTCCAGCCTTAACTGCCCTCACTTTGTATCTAAGGCATTGAACTAAGACTCCAAACATCTGGGACCAGTTCTCAGCTACTTTAAACTTCCTTTGTGACCTTGGGCCAAGCCCAAGTGTGCACTGGTTTCTCATATCTAAAACAGTGACAGTACTAATATTGTTCCTTTTGTCTTTAGTGTTGGGTACATAAATACATGGGGTAGCAATGGCCTCTGCTGTCTGATCTGCACGAGTAAGAGTACCCAGCCCTGAAATCTCCCTGTGCTTCTGGAATCTGCACAAGTGAGACTATAAATCCACTCTGAAGACTCATCGTTTAACTTGAAAACACTGAATTATTCTTTAGGTGGCTTGGCCTTTGCTCTAGCCCTCTGCCCCAGATGATTTTGTGAGTAAAGTTACTACAGTCAGGAAGAAATGGAAAAGCAGGAGGACAAATATGGTCTTGTTTAAAGGAACTGTTGGGTTTTAGTATGACCTAAAGCAAAATGCTTTATTCAGCAGTTTTTACAAACAGGAAGCTTTATTTAAAAGGCTACAGCACTTGCTGAATCATGGAGCAAGAGGAAAACTGAGCACAAGAATTGGTTCAAACAGGGCAGATTTTGCAATTTTCAGAGCTTTTCTTGTGTCCCTAGTGTTCAGTCTTAATTGCCTTAAACAGATATATCAGAAATGTTGCTAGAATACTGCCCTGTCTGTCAGTTTAATGCTGTGCATTTCACAAATAAAAATGGGATGAAAAGTTTGGTTTCCGTTAACTCAGGAGAACTGTGTGGCCTTCCTGGCAGAGCTGGAGAGGAAGAGGAGGGAATAGATTGATATACTTCACTGCAGTCCTCACATCTAAATATAAACAGTTCTCTTCTTGGATCCTTTCAATCTGAACTTCTGGGTGATTTGACCTTTCTTTGATAAAAGCTGTCTTTATTTGCAAGAATAAAAGGGCAAGGGTGAGGAAAGGACACAGCAGATTTCATAATTTATTTAAATTATCTTCAAATCCTAGCAGTTGGTTTCTGCAGTACTCAGCGCTCGCTGTTGAACCAGCTCTGTCCTGGACTCCCAACTTTTCTCCTCCTCAGAGTCCCTTGAGTGAACTTTGCATTTTACTGTAAAGCAGTGACCATAAAATTTCTAAGGAAGTTTATGGAAGTGTGTTTTCTCCCAGGGGAGACCATCGTGGGCTCCAGTCCTCTGTCTTGCTACGAATGGGTGGATCACTTTGAGCAAGTGACTTGGTTTATGCCCTTTACAGCACTAACCTTGGTTTTCCTTACTTCATAACTTCAGCTGAAAGAAATATTTGTATTAAATGCTGCTGGTTATTCATATGTACACCCTGAAGGTTTTTGAGTTGAACGTCAAAACATGTCCCATAAAACCACTGTACTCTCTGCCTTTGGTGGGGTTAGCAGCTTGTGCAAGGCGATGCACAGGCACAGTATTTATAACTGCTCCAGACTACATGCAGGTCTTTCTGGCACTGGTTTTAACCATTAATTGCCACTTTAAATCCAGCAATAAATTATTTGGGCAACCACAATGCATGAGCCCACTGCCAAGAATAAACCAGAGCCTGAGAATTACTCAATCTCTTTCATACTTCAGAACTCTTGCAGCTGGATGGGGTAGGGCACCTCCTGGACTCAATCTGATTATTTTTTGGTGTCGCACATATCTTCTGGTCATAGTTTAGAATCATCCTGAAAATGTTTGTATCACTTGCAATGCGTTGCCTGTGAGTACTGGTTTGCCATTTGCCCCTGAAGCGCGGGATGGCGTGTGGTGTGTGGGATTGCCTCCGGGTAAAGCTGCCTGATCCTTTGCAAATTGGATTTTGCAGCTTACTTCCCTGTCCTCTTGGATAAAGTTTCCCCTTAGCTGCCTCTCCTCTAATAGAACCTGTGTCTGTCTCAGGGCTGCAAAACTGTTTTATAATACTCTGCTGGATCAGGAGTCACTTGGGAGGGGAGAGACTTTCCATTTCGGAGGAGGCACCTGAAACCTGCTTGAGAATAAGCATGCTGCTTAGTTTACTCCTGAATTTCCACTTGGTCTGCACAAGATTCCTGTTGGTTTGGTGCCTTTCCTGCTGCTTTTATACACTGTGGTACAGAGTTTTTTCTGGCTAGGAGCCCTCTAGTAATGACTGTTATTTTAGAAAACCTAGTTACTGCTCAGGCTGCCTCTGTATCATACAATGAGTCGTAGAGATTACATGCTGGGGAGGAAATGAAATGATCAGGAAAGGCCTACATCATAAAAAGCAAGAGTTTATTTTAAACCAATTAAATTGGGGATTAGAGGGTGCTGTTAAGTTCTACCCCTAGTGAAAGAAAATAAAGCAGAAAAATGTACTTTATTAGGAAAAATGTGATTGTCTGGGCTTATAATAAATCCTGTATAATTCTTGAAAGTATTCAAACAGGCCAGCATACAGGGCATGGTGGGTTGTAACGGAGAGGGCCGTCTTCAGGGGAGGTGAATGGTTTCAATTTGCTTATAAGAACATATGGATTTGCATTCACGTGCCCTTTCTGGGAGAGGGTGGTAGCACTGGTGAGGAGTGGGAGTAGGAACCAAACTCCTTTAACAGCAAGCTCAGGAGCTGTGCCAGCTTCTTACACAGGCATTTCTCTCCTGTTTTAAACAGGACACCTGGCAGGGGAAGATGAATCCTTTACAGGGTTAATCCCTAAATCCTTGGTGTTCAACTTTTGAACAAAGAAGGGAAGTGAATATTCTCAGAAGTGCTCTGAGACAACCTACTCTTTCATATAGACTGCCAACAGCTGTCAGATGGAAATGATTTTTGGACAGTATGAAATCAATGTGGAATCACACTGGTGACCAAGAGCAGGCTGTGGATCCCACAGTCTTTG
>NW_010289135.1:50505-94730 GCF_000700745.2 Antrostomus carolinensis | reverse complement strand
AGAGCGTTTCCCAGACCCATCAGAATCCTTCAGAGGGGTGTGAATTAGCGGTGGGTTGGTGGTTTACTGTCTCTTGTGGTTAACACTAATAGACACGCATTCCTCTGAAGATGCTTTTTGGCAAGCACATGTATGGCTGAAAGATGTCTAGTAGTGGGAGAATGTGGGAGCTCTGATTTCAAACCAGGATGGTCTGATAAAGCATCTAGAAGTGGATCCTTGTACCGGCTGTGTGCTCTGTGACACTAACTCCTCTGCTCCACGCAGTGCTGTGCAGTCTGGTGTCTGTGTTATTGCTCTTAACCACAGCTGTCCAGTCACTGGTTTGCTTCCAGATAACCAGTTTGGTGTGAGAACTCTGCTGAAACTCGTCCTTGCCAGCTGTCTGTCTGTTTGGTGCATGCCTAAGTGTTCCCTGTACGTTTTCTGTCTTGCAGCATCTGGAGAGGGCCAAATGTGAACTGCGTTGACAGTACTGGATACACTCCACTGCACCATGCTGCTTTGAATGGTCATAAGTGAGTCATCTTATAATGCCTTTGATCATAGTATCCTCTATGTGCTTTACAAGTTACGGTTTCTGTGTAATTCATTCACCAATCTAACACAGGTTCCACTGGAAACGCGGCGATGGTGCAGCACTACACCATCTTCAGGACAAAAAGTGAAGAGCATCAGTGCAGTGAAGCTAGAGTGGCATTGGCTGCTGCACAGGATCACAGAATCTTAGAATGGTCTGGGTTGGAAGGGACCTTAAAGCTCATCCAGTTCCAACCCCCCTGCCAGCAGCAGGGACACCTTCCACTAGACCAGGTTGCTCAAAGCCTCATCCAGCCTGGCCTTCAACACTTCCAGGGAGGGGGCATCTACAACTTCCTTGGGCAACCTGTTCCAGTGTCTGACCACCCTCACAGTGAAGAACTTCTTCCTAATATCTAATCTAAACCTCCCCTCTTTCAGCTTAAACCCATTTCCCCTTGTTTTGTCATTAACTGCCCTTATGAAAAGTCCCTCCCCAGCTTTCTTGTAGCCCCTTCAGGTACTGGGAGGCCGCTATAAGATCTCCCTGGAGCCTTCTCTTCTCCAGGCTGAACAGCCCCAACTCTTTCAGCCTGTCTTCATAGGGGAGGTGCTCCAGTCCTCTCCTATGAAGGATGATCATACATCTCTAAAAATTTGGCAAAACACTGAGGTTTTCAACCACCCTTTTATTTATAAGTAATTTGGATAAGATATAAGAACATATTAAAGGTGGCTTCTCCAGTAACAGTCCTCTGCAGTCTGTCTGGTGTCCAATGTGTTGCTGTGCCTACACCACTTAAAATTTGCTTTCGTGCATATTACATTTTTAAGTAACTCCAGTCTTCAGTGTGGTAACTCTTGCATTGTTCATGGCTACTTAAGATACTGAAAAATTGATAGACTTAAAATCTTTATTCATCTTCATTGGGCTGGTGCAATTCACTTTTCACCACAGTGGCTTGCAAATAACTTCAGTCCCTATTCAGCTCCATTAGTAGGAAGGTAACATAGATCTTTCCTGAGCTCATCTCAGCAGTCTTTGTTTTTTTTTTTTTTTCCCCCTTGTGCAGAATTTAATAGGAATGCTTTAAAATTACATTTCAAGATGATCTCTGAAATACTTGTGTTCAGATTAACTTTTGGTAAAATACTGCAATATGTGAGCTGTGAAACAAGGACTGAATATCTTATAGACTCACATTTCCTTCTCTTGCAGGGATGTTGTGGAAGTTCTGCTGAGGAACGATGCACTGACCAACGTAGCAGACTGTAAAGGCTGTTACCCTCTTCACCTGGCAGCTTGGAAAGGAGATGCCGACATAGTGAAGCTCCTCATCCACCAAGGACCTTCTCATACTAAAGTGAATGAGCAGGTCTGCGTGTTTTTCTCTAATAATATCATTGAATCGCTTCCCTTGGATGGAGAGGGACTACTTCAGCTGACTCCTGACCCTTCCCAGATAGTAGCAATGGTTGTAAAGTCCTACTTGCCAATGGGATAGGAAGGGCACTGCCTAAAGCAATACCTCCAGTTCTGAGTTAGTGGTTGAATGAGTAAGGTCTATATGTTCATATACAGATATATAAGTGAGAACCACTCAACACCTAGGAATTGGTCTCCTGCTTTCATACTGGGCTTCTAAAACTAACCTGTAGTTTTTCCTTGCAGTTGCTGGATAGCTGAGAAGGTTTCTAGTTCTGTCAAAGGATACATTGGCTCCCTTCTTTGGGAACTAATCAAAGCAGCTTTGTTTAGTCTTTGTTTGGCCATGCTCTCTTAGCTCCTCTCCTGGCTTGTCTCTAGCGCTTGCTCCAGTTAACTAATTTGTAAGTTGTGAGATAATTTTAGCCCTATTTGCCCCCAGATAAATCCCTAGCTTAATCTTAAAGAATTATTTTCTCAGTCAGGCAAGAAAAAAAACAATCTAGTGGATTTCTTGCCTTTGCCAAGCTGATAGTCTTTGGGCTGGGATGCTGAGAGATTGATTTGGTATGAGACAGCTATTCTGTACAGCAACTGCTGTGTCTGCCTTGGAGGGCTGGCTCCCATGTAATTTCCCTGTGGAATTCAGCAGGTATCTTAAAATTCCAGGGACCTTCTGAAATGCTACTGCTGGAAGACCTAAATATTTCTTTTGTTTAAGAGTTTTGGATAAGGGAACTGATTTATTGAGTGAGGCCAGCTGAGCAGTGTTACCAAAATACTTATGGCTGAGTGAGCTGGGGCAGACATGCAGTAACAGATTCAAATCAGACTGTTAAAGCTACAGTAGCACTTGGTTGTCCTGTCCCTGAGGCAGGAATATCTAATGTCCCTGTGAATCAACTCCTAAAGCACTTGGGTTTTCATCCAGGAGGAGAGGAGTAAACCATAAGTTTGTCTGCTTTCGTACCAGAAGGCTAAAAATATATATATTCATTCAGAAGTTATTTCACAAGTAGGTCAGATGAGCTCATGACTCAAATTTAGCAAAATCTGTCAAAGTCAAGATGAGCAGCTGGGAACTGTGAGTTTCTGCTGCTTAATTTTGACCTGCTGTGTATACTTCTCAGAAGCCAAGGAGCAAACTCCCTTCAGAGTTAGGTTTAGGAGTCTTAATCCTGCTTCCAGCCATACTTTGAGGGGACCAAAGTGCCATGCTTGAGTTTTCTGTTCCTCAGTGTGAGATGGCTAACTCAGTGCACAAGGCTGCTCCAAGGCTGAATGGTTGCTTCTAAAGCATCACAAAATGAAAAATACAGTGATAACACTATTCACTACCACTCCTCAATGGAGCAGAAATAACCAAGAGTGTATGTTTTAAGTTTTGTTGATAATTTTCCAGTTTGGGGCTGTGCTTAATAATGTCTTCACGCACAGCTGCAGGCATTCAGTCTGTTTAAATAGATTTGAGAAGTGTAGTTAGATGTTTACAATCAATCTGATAAGAATTGACTGAGGAACCCTGAGTGTAAACTGTTGTGCTCTGAGTAGGACAGGTATAGGGGAAACCTTTGCAAAATATTAAAAGCTTAGTGTAATCCTTCCGGGTAATGTTTCATTGATGTCTGTTTAGTAGGAACCTTTTTAAATGAGAAAAGTCAGCTGAATAGCCTGTGCTGCTTGTGTTTGGAGTCTTGAAAATGAAATGCACAGTGGTTCAGGTTACAGGAATCGGCAGCTGGAATGGCTTCTGCTGTTAATAGCTTTGACTGGAACAAGATGCTGTGTTCTGTCATTTCCACCCCTTGGGAGTCACCCATTGCTTTGTTGCTATATCTCACCCATTTCATGATCACATTTTTTTTTTCTTTTTCCTCTTCCTTTTTGTAGAATGCTCTTGAGATCAAAGAACTCAAAAAGTACGGCCCCTTTGACCCATATATCAATGCCAAGGTGTGTACTTTGCTGTCAGCATTTCACTGCATCACTACTCCAAGCTGCACTCGCGTGCTTCCAGGTGCAATGTCATCCAGTTGCAGTTCTACCTGTTCAGTTTGCAGCTGCTTGGGGGAAAAGTAAAATGCGACCATTTATTTACTGTGGGTTTCTTTCTTCAAAGCAGTTATAGAAACATTATTTAAGGGAAGCTTTTCCTTGCTTTCCTGGGGGCTCCATCATTGCTTAGCCTTGTAGGACTCACGGTGATGGTCAGTTTGCTTGATTTGGCTGGATGACTTCCGAAAGGTAATGTTATTTCAATTAAAATGCTTTAGGTTTTGTTTTGTGTGCTAATGTTGCTGAGAAATGCAAAGAGAAGGAATTTTTTAAAATTTTTTTTCCTGCTTAAACATGGATGCATTTTCTCTGTGGGCTGTTTGGAGTGAATTTTCCTGCCTTTTCTCCTACAAAGTGCATAATGCTGTATTTGTCGTTTGAATGGACAGTTAATTCTTTTGGTGGTGGTGGGGAGAAGGGAAGGCAGTAATGTTCATGCCTCCTTTTCCCCAAGTCCTTCATGTCCTGCTTATTGCATCAGTCTCTCTTTTTTGATGTGAAGTCTGTCGTGTCGTCTGACCCTTCAGCCCTAGTCTTCTGTTCCTGTTTTCTTGCCTGTTTTGCTCCTCTCTTGCTTTTAGTTGTTCTCGAGCTACAAAAAGGCATGACATCAGCACTTGGGATGCACTGAGGCTGAGCAATTAAGGAAGCTGATAAGAAAGTTCCTGGTGGTGTCTTCTCAGACCCCATTTTTTCATTTTTATTTCTAGTGAAGCTGCAGGCCAGCCATGGCATAATAGTCTGCTGATCTATCATGAGATACTTCTGCTGTAAACCACCACACCATGCTTGCTTCCAGACAAATTATTTGGGATCCAGCCATCCGTGGCAGATTTCTGTCGCTCAAAGTTTAGTTAAAACTCTCACTCTGCTTGATCTGCAGTACCTTAAAAACATACATTCAAAATCCCTGAGCTTGCTAACTGCTTGGAGAATTACGTTTGGTTTTTGCAGACTTCTATTTCAGGAAATACTCCAGTACATAACTCTTTAAGCACAAATATATTTACATGAAACTCATCTGTATCGGTGACTTTTACAAAAATCCAGATGGGAATTTTTCAGCATCAAATGTCTTTGGGGGAAACATGTCAGTCGAGCAGTTTAACTGCTTGAAAGGAGCTTTCTAAAACTGTCAGTAACAGAGCAAAATCTTGCACACTCCAGCATTAAAATGTGGAAGGAAGAAGGAATATAAAGATGAAGTTGAGCTCGCTTTCTTGTGGATTTTTGTTTAAATATTCTATTTTGGATTTTATCTTTTGGACAAGAGCATTATTTTAAATTCTCAGTTCAGTTTTCAAGATGGCTGGAGTGCTCTCAAGAACAAGGCTAATACACATGATTAATACACAGGCTGTTAGGTTCATCACAAGTTCTGCCCAGCTTTCTACCAGTTTCTGACCAAGTTTGATGAAGAACATGCCAAGTTGTACCTGTCATGCAAACCTTGATGTTTTCTCAATAGCCTGGCTGCAGGTGGGAGAACCAAAAAAAGTCCAGGTGCAAAGTGTAAGAGTCTTTGCTTAGTTGGTGCTTGAGGATGAGGATGAGATGTTATATAAATTATCAAAGCAAAATGTTTCATCTTTCCAAACATTTTGGATATTTAGAAGAAGGGGAAAGCACTTATATATGGCTGGACTACAATTTAATATCGTGTTGAGGAAGAGATAAGAAAGTCAGAAGCTTCTTGCTCTCCCAAAAGTTAAAGAAATAGTTAACAGCTTCTTTTTATGTCCCTTCCTTTTCAACATCTTTTCTTCAATAGGAGGTCCATGCATTATGTCTGTTCCAGGCCTGAAGGACTTCTGAAAATCAAATGATAGAAGCAAAGTTAAGAGATGGAGCAGCAACTTTGCTTCAGTAACTCCTGCAACCTTGAATTTGGTTCTTTAATTTGTATGAAGGAACCAACCAGTCGAGCAGAGCCAAAGTAGAAAAAGCTGTCACATAGCTCAGGTTTGTGCACTGCACAAACTAGCTTTGTCTTTTTTAATTGGAAGCAAATGAATCATGCAGATTGGATTTAAAGTGCTATAAATCTAAATGAGCTGCTGAGAAAAGTGGAAGCCTACCATCTGGAGCCTGCAAATGAAACTGGGCAGCAAACCTACCCGCAGAGCTCTCCAAAGCTTGTTGGACATATGGAGATCTTTTTTTTATTATTATTTTTTGAATTTTATTTTTTTTAATCTGAAATGTGTTTGGCATTGTTGGGCACCTGTAGGAAGGAAGGAGACCTGTTTGTCCTTACTCTGCTCCTGGCAGTGCTGTGTGGGATGCTGATGGGAATTATGTGCATCAAGAGGGAAGGAGATGATACCACTGACCAGGCAGCTCCAGCCAACTCTTGTGGCCTCCTTTGTGCCTGACATTGTGATGTGCCTTGAGTGTCACCTCCTGGTGAAGTTTGGATTTTGCTTAATGGTTTTTTTTTTCCCTCTTTCATTTCAACCTTTAACTGCCTTTAACTGAAACTTTGTGAAGCGTGTGCCAGTGGGACATCCAAGTTCTGCGCTTTAGGATCAGATGTGTCACTGGAGCAGCAAAACAGCAGGTTTTTAATAGGGCAAGTGTCCATTAGATGTGCACACACTGACAAAAATCCTGCAAAGGAATCTTAGAAATGGGTTGGATGGGACTGAAGAGTCATGGATTCTCTTTCTGCAGCCCCAAGGCAGGACCAGGTCCTACCGAAACCATTCCTGACCAGTGTTTGTCTAGCAACTTCTGGAAAACCTCTGAGAGGGACAGCTCTATAGTCTCCCTTGTTTATTTATTTATATTCTATATTTGCAATATATTATTTATTAATATTTTATATTTATAGTTTACTTGCCAATTTCAATCTTTGCAGGTTAGAAAGTTAGAAAATTTTCTTTTATTTAAACCAAGTCTCCTTTTCTCAAGGTGTGTTAGGAACAGGGGTGCAGACAGATATACTTGAAGGGGCTGTAGATTCTCCATTTTAGGATCTGATGAGGAGTATAAGGACTATGGGATATGGTATGTAGTTACCGGGGCTTGAAAAATTTGATGGAGCCCATATGAAAGCAGAGACATTTCTGCTTGTGTTCCCATTTTGTGGTCTGTAGGAGGGCATTGTACCAGCCCAGCTTCTCACTCCCAACTGTGAACTGGGGGAGGATGCTGGGATTCCTACAAGAATGCAGCCTCTGGGCCATGCTGAGTGCTCTGTTTTACTAAGAAGAAGTTTTGAAATGTGAGCCCATACGCCTTCTGGCTACTGGAAAAGGCTTTTTCTTTTTCCATCTCTCATAAATATGTACATCTGAGTGCTCGTGCTCATTGTTCAGGCTCTGCTCTGGTTTTTGTGCTTGGGGAGACTATGCAGGGAAGGGAGGCAAACTCTTTTGCCTGGAACAGCTCTGGTGTTTTTGGCTGCTCAAAACTCTCCCAAAATGAAGGCAATAAAGATTTATGCAATAGGGGGAGTTTCCAGTGCACAGTCTGCGATGGGGAAAGACTTGCTGTAATGATTCAAGGGATTTACCACCTGGTGATCTCTGTTGCAGGAGGAAAGTCTGGGGATTTCATCCCAAGTGTCGGAGCCTTGACCTGCTTAAGGAAAATTAGACTAAATTGCAGTGAAGATGGGGGAAGTCTTCAACAATTATGTTATTAAAGGATGTTGTGTTCCCATTTGTGAGCTGTCAGGCAGGTGTTTGGAGTTGCTGTGTGCTTTAAAGCACCCCTGAGGGATACGGTCTCTGTGCCAGGGAGGGATGGGAGGGGGATGTCCTAGCAGTGGAAATCCCTGGTAGCCAGGGCTAGTGTGACATGAGCAGTGCATACCTCCCGTGGCTCTTTGGCAGATATTCCCTGCTCTAGAGGGGCTGGGGTTATTTACTCTTTCTGCAGAAATTGGCAGCAGGTTTCCCTCGTGCTGTGGGGCAGGCTGAGGCCTCGGTCTGGCTGTGTCGTGGGCTCACTGATACCTGGGTTCCCTTCCCTGTCAGATGAGAATAATGCGATTTACCAACCTTTTAAATGCATCGAGACCAGCAGCTTAAGCTGATTGATAGGTGTAATATCTGTAGTTCTCTATCCTCTCCCCTTCTCACTCCATATGTGTATTTTATGTGCAGACTTCTTTATTCTACAGTAACTTCTGTCCACTTGTATGTGCCTTCGTTCACCATGGCTGCCTCTGCCACTCCAAGTATAGAGCCTGTTGTTTGACTTTGAACTTCTGTGCTAACAGCGATGCCATGCTTTCCTTACCTTCTTGAGATCTTACTTCTGCATGTGGCTGGTGCTGCTTCTTGCCTCCTTAGTCTTTGCTTTGATACAAGTCGTAGCTGCAGAGCTTCTCCAAAACTTCTCGCTTCCCTTATGCTTTTCACATGGCTGAAAAATGATGCAAATATCAGATTAAAACAGGTGGGAGTTTGCATGTGTGACTCCTGTGATCCCTAGAATGACTTAACATGTTAATAGGATTAAAGTACTTGTACAACAGAGCGAGTTCTGCAGCGTGGTTGTGAAATGGTGCAAAATATTGACTGCTTCTACAAGCTGGTATCCAAAAAAGCACATGTGCTCTCAAAGCAAAAAGGAAGGTACTTTGATAAAATCTGGTTTCTAAAGTAGTCCTCCTAACTCCATCAAGACAAGAACGTCCTCTGTTGTGTTTTGGGTTTGTTTTTTTAATGGGAACTGTTCTTAAAATGACAAATTTAACCACAATTCTTTCAGCTAGAGTTGAAGTGTGGAACAGTTTGTACTAAGGTATTTTGGGTCAACTTTAGATCAAAGTATTTATTTCTAAAGTCCTTTAACAGAAATCCCCCTGTGTATAACACACAGTAAACTTGAGGTGAATTTAATTTGAGAAAAGGCTCTTTTAAATCTGACCATGTTCCTATTTTGCACCTGCAAGTGAAATGTCTTAGGTTGATTGTCTTTCAATGCTCTGCATTGCTGATTTTTAACCTGACAGATGCTGCATGCATTAATTGGATCTGGCTTTCACTGTGGAGATGTTCTCTTGTTGCTTGGAAATCGCTTTCCATCAGTTGACCTAAGACCTTGACTACAAGGGATCATTAGTGGAGTGATCTAATTGCACTGCTTCCTAATTCACAAACTGCATGTAACTTAATGCACCCTTTAAACGGCCAGCTTGCGAGCTTCAGCATTGCAAAGGTGGAATGACTGTTATAATCAGGATAAGTAGGATTTGAAACAATTGAAGTTTAAATCTGAAATGATGATGATTAAGCTACGGTGGGTAGAATTCATGCTGCAGTTTGCTTATCATATATTGCAGCCTTCTATTTTTGTGGCACCCCGAAGTGTGGGATGTTGCTAACAAATAACAGACTGCCTTTCCCAGGTGCTAGCAGAAGTAATGGGAATCCAGATACAGCTCAACAATCCCTTAAACTTTAGCATTGTCCCCTTGATTTTGACCTCAGTGCCCTAGAGAGCACCTATTTCCCATGGAGCAGATTTCCCATATCTGAGTAAAGCTTTATTGTTCTCAATATTTTTTGAAGCTTTCCCTGGGTGGGTTGGTTGGTGAGTTCACGAGGGGGATGTTTGTGCCTGGTAAATAGCTAGTGAGATGGTGAAAACATTGCTCCAGGCTCTGTTTCAAACTGGGTTCTTTACTTCCCAACTGCTTTTTTGTCTTGTTTTTGCATTTAAACTTCAATGGTTTGAGTCGAGGCGTGGAGCAGCTCTGTTCTCCCCCGTTCTGATGCGCTGGTGTTTGTGATCCCCCCCCAGAACAACGACAACGAGACGGCGCTGCACTGCGCCGCGCAGTACGGCCACACAGAGGTGGTGAAGGTCCTTCTGGAGGAGCTGACTGACCCCACCATGCGCAATAACAAGTTTGAGACTCCTCTGGACCTGGCAGCACTCTATGGGAGGCTGGAAGTCGTCAAGATGCTCTTGAATGCTCACCCCAATCTTTTAAGTTGCAACACTAAGAAACACACTCCCCTGCACTTGGCGGCTAGGAATGGTCACAAAACTGTAGTCCACGTCCTCCTGGATGCTGGCATGGATAGCAACTATCAGGTATTTAGTGTGTCCGTGTGGGAAGGGCTGGTCTGATTGCTGGGGGATGGAGGACCCCTGTAGTCCATGATACGGAGAGTTCCACCTAACTAATGCTCCTCCCAGAGGGATCGTTTCTGAAAGATGAGCGATAGCTTTGTTTTCCTCTGGGCTGTTTGTTCAGCTCTTGGTTGCTCTGAGAAGCTGCTCAGAGGGATTCTGGTGCTGTGCATGCTTCACACCTGCTTGTTAGTGGGACAAAGAGCACCAGACATAGCGAGGGAGGTAAAAACCAACCCTTTTGCCTAAGGTGTTCTGCCCTGCAATCCTGTGAGCTCTTGATAGTGATGGAGACAAACTGTGTCTCTTTCTATCAAGCCGCTTGTGAATATGCTGTTTTCACAGCAATAACTTGTATGTGGTGGTCTTGTCTTTCCTTTTCAGGACATGACCTCTTGCTAAGCTGTAGAAAGTCCTTTCTAACCTGGGCCTGCATGTCTCTCTGAAGAGACCATCCACATTTTCCATTCCATATTCTCAGCGTTGATAGTCTGTCCTCAGTTGTACATATTGTTGCCCACAGTTTGTATATGATGCTGTATATTTATTGCTTCTGTAACCTTCTGAAACATGCCTCCATCACCATTCCCCACTGTCTAGCTTCATGCTATTTTTCCATTTAATTTGCAGACTGAAAAAGGCAGTGCTTTGCACGAAGCTGCTTTGTTTGGCAAGACAGATGTGGTACAAATATTGCTGGCTGCAGGTGAGAGAGTGATCCCCTCTTGAAGCAATAACGTGGTGATCCCTTCACCTAGAACTTGAGGAAACCCCTTTATAGTGGCAGCATGTTTCTCCAACCAGCTATCAAAGTTCCTCAGAGAGGGTTATAGGAGAGGTTTCCTCTTGGTGTTTGGCTTTACGTCTGCGTCTCTAAAGCATTTTTTACCTCCCCTCACAGTGATGATCACAAATGTAAGATCTGACTTGATGAAAGACATGAATTTGCACATAGTTAGAAAATATTCTTGCTTTTGCCTTCTCTACACCCATTGCTGTAGGTATTGATGTGAACATAAAGGATAACAGAGGCCTGACAGCTCTGGATATTGTGAGGGAACTTCCTTCTCAGAAAAGCCAACACATAGCAGCTCTTATTGAAGGTAAGTGATGTAGCTCTGTGTGTGGGCAGGAGGGAAAAGTTTGGGGTGCTAATTGTGCCCGTGCAAGTACAGGATTTTGTTCTCTAGTCCTGGAAAGTGCTGAAAGCAAAGCAGCTTCAGGCCAGCTCAGGTCCTTTGATGAGAAGCTTACAGGTATTGGAAGGAATGATGCTCAAACCCTCGGGTGAACTGTCTCCAAACCATATGTTTGCAGGAGGACTTCCAGGGGGGAGATTTAGGGGGATTAGCTCCTTTGCTGAAGGAGTGTGGCATGACTTTTGCAGTTTAAATGGGCTTAATTGAGCTTTGTTTAACTCACTTTAGAAGTTAATTAAAATTAAGGATAGCCCAAATCTGCTTGCAGAATGCAAAGTAATAGCTTTAGAAATGGTTTTGGATTAACTATCCTTTATGTGTCTATGTAGGCAAATAGTTGTCCACAGATCTTACATCCTCCTCCTCACTTCATTGTGAAGCTTGGGCATGGATTTTGCAGATGAGACTTACAGAAAAGGCCTTGATTACTTGTGGTTTATAAAGGAGCTTGACTCATTGTGTCTGTCCAAGTTAGGGAATGAAATGTGGCATCTTAGCTAAATTCATACCTTGTAATTATGCTGTCTCAATTTCCTCTCAGCTGTGGGGAGAAAGATCAGAAGCATATGCAACTGGTGTGCATTATTCATGGCTTAGCATTTGAGAGCTTTACAGGTTCAAAGCACTTTGCAGACTTTTAATTAAGCTTTGCCTGTGAGGCTGGTAGGTGTTATCTGTAGTCTGAAACTGAAGACAAAGATGGGCTTGAAAACTGAAGTTCTTGCAGGTAAATTCAGTTCTCTTCATTGTGAGAGTAGTCAGACATTGGAACAGGTTGCCCAAGGAAGTTGTAGATGCCCCCTCCCTGGAAGTGTTGAAGGCCAGGTTGGATGAGGCTTTGAGCAACCTGGTCTAGTGGAAGGTGTCCCTGCTGCTGGCAGGGGGGTTGGGGCTGCATGAGCTTTAAGGTCCCTTCCAATCCAAACCATTCTATGATTCTATGAAATGCTGTTTGCTCCTTGAAGTGAGCTGTCTGTGTGAGATGTTGCTGTCTGATTTTATTCATGTAAGCTTAACCACAGGCAAAGCCAGAAACATTAGGGGACCACAGCTAGAATTGGTTTCTCTGTCTTATGACCCCAGAAGACCAGACGATGTCTCTGTTCGGTGAGGTAGCTTGTGTCTACAACATGAATCTGCTCTGTGATGGTGTGTCCATACAGGAGCTTTGCAGCTTTCTGATTAAAGACTCTGTAAAAGTTCAAAGAACCATCCTTGATGTTGTGCATGTGGTTGAAGAGACCGCCTGCTTCTATTTTGGGATCGAAGCTGCAAGTTTTAATAATGTACTTTGGTTATTTTTTTTGAGACTTAATAAGCTCACAGTTGGCCTTCCATCCATGAGGGAGGAAGTGCTGTATACTGAAGTGGATGTAAAACTAGATCGACTCAAACTGTCCCCGTCACTCCACCTCATTGCAGATTACACCATTGGGAAGAAAAGTGCCAAAGCTGCAGAGAAGACTGTTCAAGCACCACTTGTTCCAGTCACGGATCCCGTGTGCCGGATAGCTCAGGGTAGGCTTCCTTGTAACACAACAGTCACTAGCACTCTTCTACCTGCAAGTTCTGACTTTCCAAGGGCAGAAGCCCCAAGTGATGTACTTGTCTCTCCCCCTCACAGGTGATGTGGAGAAAGCGGTGACAGAACTGATCATAGATTTTGATGTGAACCCAGAAGAGGAGAGCCCGTATGAAGCTTTATACAACGCAACATCCTGCCACTCTCTGGACAGCCTTGCTAGTGGGAGATCTTCAGATCGAGAGTCTGTGAATAAGGAAGTGGAATCTGCAGGTCTCAAAGCAGCAGGAGTCAGGCCTGTATGTAGCTATGTGTGTTCATCTCTGCTTGCCTTACAAGGATAGGTAACTTACCTCCATTTCAGGATTTTGCAGCAGGCTGCCAATCCCTCAGCTTGAGGAAATCTCTAAACTCATCCCTGAGTGATTAGAGCAGACAGGTACCTCACCTTTTTCACTGACCTGTTCACATAAGCTCCCTTGCATTGCCCACAAGTGGCCACTTCTACGTGCCTGATTTTCACCAATGTTGTGTCCTCTGTTCTCTGGCAGTTGAATACTGGTGCCTCTGAGTTTGGGTTTGTCAGGACATTGCACTTAGCTGAAGGACTAACTTTTTGTCTAGAAGAAAGCTTTGGAAACTTTTGTGTGGAGCATTTTTCTCATCTCTTTTACCCTCTGCTGTGCCCAAGAGAAGGCTCACAGGAAATTATCTTTAGGAATATCCTGTTGGAAACGGAAATGTCTTTTTTGTGTATTACTTGCAGAGGTCTGTAGAGGGTACTCGAGGCTTTACAAGGCAATGCAAAGCTCCTGGAGCTGTCTCCAGAGAGCTCTTCCTCACCTTCTGTTAGTTGCATCTGCTTCCCCCTTAGCAATCAGTGACAACACCACTGTGGGGCAGATGGGATGCTGGCTTTGCAGCATGCTGTGTCAGCTTCAGGGTTTGTTTTCTGGTTGGTTTTACAAAGCCTGCTCCGTGGATGTATTTTGGGACAAAAGGCAAAGCAGCAATGAACAATGAAACTGCTGGTGGTACTGTAACCATGCTTCCTCTCTCTCTGTGAAGAGGTGCATCCTTTTTCCTGCACTATTAGCAAATATGGTAGAAATGAGACAAAAGCTTTAGAAGACTGACATTTCAGCCTGATCTCTCTTTAGGGTATGCAGTACCAGCTGCACTGTGTAAATCTTCGTGGCTTTTACCCATCATGTACTGTCCTGTGTTAATAGTGTCTGATGTGAAATAAAATCAACTATCATGAAGAAGAAAAGATGAGAGCCTGAACTGCAGTGAAAAGGGAGATGAAAGAGGGACGTGCTCCAGGAGCTCGCTGGAGTCTCTCCCCAAACTTGCTTGAGTTTTGTGGAGTGGTTCACCTCTGCTGTCTTTCCCTTTGCCATTAGATGGAGCTGTTGGAGGGCAGGAGATGACCTAGAGATGTGTGTAGCTCTGCATGGAGACCAGGCAGCGCAGCTCTTACTGCCCACAGGCAATCTTGGGATATTTGAGGAATGCAGTGCAGCATTGTCTCTTGATCTCTAGGGTTTTTCCACTATAAAAGGTGTCTCTGGAATCACTTATTCATGTTACTGTTTCGTTTAGACACAAGTGATGAGTCTTCCCTTTCTACCCCTTTGTGTGAGTTCATCGCTGACCTGCCCTGTGTAATGCCATGCCATTGACATTACCAGTCTGGGTCTGAATGAACTGGCTTAAGTAATGAAGCAATAAACCTGTGTACACAGCACCTTCCACCCCAGTGGTTTTATTCTCCTGAAAGCCCAGTTGGTGCTCACATGGGTCTGAGCTGGCCTTGTGCAGTGTTCCTGTTTCAGAGCAGAAGTGGATGGTCTGTGTTATCAATAGGAGCCCATCCACAGGACGGTGAATATTCAGAAAGGGGTTTCTGCCCCCACGTAGGTATTCTACTGGAGAGGAGGAGGAGGAAAGGCAGCAACCATTGCCAAGACCTGTGCTGTTAGGACTGAACTTCTGCTCCACACAGATTAGTTTGAGGAGGTCCTTACCATGCTGCATTCCCAGCAGCATGGAATTAGTGTTGGTGGAAGCAGAAGGGGACATGTTTTAACGCAATGCAGTTGACAGTGGTCTTCTAAACTGCAGAGAGAACGTCCACCCCCGCCTGCCAAGCCTCCACCTGATGAAGAGGAGGATCAGCATGTGGAGAAGAAGATAGGCCATGGCACTTCCTGTGAGGTATATGGGACTTGATCTGGGATGTTTTATAGGAATGTGGTTTAAAGAACAATTTTAATAATTTGAGAGGAGCCAACTATGACATTAGGTTGGGTTGTGAATGTGAAGTTTTCTTTCACTCCACCATTGCTGCTTTCACTTGCCATGGGAACTTCCTTTGTGCGGTTCTTCCAGGGCACCTCTGTGTTGACCTTCAGCCTTACTTTCCTATTCTTGGCTGGGAATTCCCTTAGGAAGAGATTTTTCTGAATCACGTTGCGATGTGGACTGTTGCCCACTTGTAATGATTTCACCAAATGTATCTTCACTTGTGACTAAAACCCAGAGGGCCATCGCTTCCTGCTTCCTTGTAGCTTCCAGCTGTGGAGGAGATGCGTGGGCTTGTGGGTCCCACTGACATGAACAGAGATCAGGGGCTTGAATTCAGCTGAAAACCTGGCCCAGCATAAGTTAAGTGTCTTCTGCAGAGGTCAATGCGTGTGAGCTGCTGTTTGATGCAACTCAAGCTCTCCAATTCTGCATTGTTCCTCCTGGGCTTCCTATCACTCATTTTTATTCACCTGCATGTGAACCTTAGATGTGAGGGCTCTCTGGGAGACCTGTGTTATGGGGCTGTGTGAAACCACAAATGTGTCTTGGCAACTTCTGCTGACGCCCAGGCAAATCTTCAAAGCAAAAGCAAATCTTGTGGATTTCCTTGCTTTTCCAAATGCAGTGGGTTGGTTATATGTAAAACAAGTGGAGTGTGTGCTGCTGCTGTGTCTAGCTGTCAGAACAGACTCTGGTCCACCAGATGCTTTGCTTTGAATGTGTTGATCTGCTGAAGTTCCTACAAGTCATAAATGTGATCTCTTTTCTTAAGAATGTCAAATCTACATGAGACAGGAGTAAATATTATTTGCTTTAATAGAACTGACTTTTTACAGAGAGAGAGAAAGTAAAACTCCAAACAGTCCATAAACAGTAAAACTGAACTGTGAGATTGTGGACTGATCTCTCCACTGCTGTTAAAATGGTTTTGCAGTGTGTGACAACCAGTCCCGTGGCCAGCTCTGGGCAGAGGACTGCTGGGTTGCAGGTCAAGGCATAATTGGAAAGCAGAACTTGTTTATGATGATAAACACGAGGGAGGGAAACGTGAATTGACTGCTCCTGCTGAGTTATCTTGCCATATTTAATTATCAAACACCTGCTGTGTTGTCCTGCCATTAACAGCTTTGGAAACATGATCCATTAAAGGAAATCTTGCTGGCAAATAGACCTGTACACAGAGTGACTCGCTGGGGAGATCTTGATTTGCAACCAATGTCATTGATATCACTTGCAGGCAGTGTGTGTCGCTGCCTGGAAATGACCTTCTAGAGGTACCAATAAGTCAGTTTTGGGCTTGATTCTTTTTCTTTGCTGCTTCTGGGGTGCTCAGTGTTCCTGACTCTTGCCCGTTATTTATCACCTCAGTACATGTTCTCTCTGGGTTGGGCAGGAGTGAGCAGGAATAGGCTTAGGGATTGCTGTAAAGGTCTCATTGCAGCATCCTGATCTGCCACCCTCCAGAGCTGCTCTCACATTAGAGCCAGGACAGTTAGTCATTAAATATTCTGGGGTGGGGCCAAACTCAAGTTTCAAAAGTAATCTTTGTATTCCATTGCCAAGATGGGGCTATCAGTCAAAGCAGATGTGCTTTGGAAGGAACTTTCAACTTTCATCATAGAAAAACATGAGTCCAAACAGGCAAAAGAGCTGATTGTTTGGAGATGCTTAAGTGCAACCTTTTACTATCTGCAGAAACCTTCTGGGTTTGTAGCTGAGTAAGAGTCTGTGTTTGTCAAATTAAACTTCAGTTTCATTTGTTTACTGCTCATCTCCGAAAGGGAAGTGCAGACAAAAGACAAGGCACCGTGATTGTTCCAGCAGCTTGATCTGCAGTTCTGGTGGGGGAGGAGAGAGAAACCAGATGAGTTATCCTTGAAAAAGTCTTTCCAAGTCCACTGCTGTGGATTAAGTACACTTTAAAGAGCATGCTCATTATTAGCAACATCTTCTTTTGGAGCTTTGCTAATAATGAATATTTATACATGCTAACCAACATGTATAAATAAATGAAAGATTAATTGGAAGAAAGTTTTATTTGATTTTGTTACTCCTGATTGCAGAGCCTACAGAGCAAGCACATTTCTCCAGCAAACAATAGTTTTCATTTTGAGTGAGTTTGAAACTGAAACTCTATTTAAATCTTGGGAGGATGAGAGATGGAGAAAATAAAGTGGAACCAGGCGTATAAATGCATGCAGAAAAGTTTATGAAGCAAAAACTGGGACTTGTGTGATGCTAGGAAGCTACTGCCTTTGAATGCATTTAAGTGCATGTGAAAGAGGACAGCCAAATAACCATCATCTCTAGGAGTCGTGGGTGTATCCTCATGTCTGCCTTGAGGTCCAGGCTACAACTGTTAGGACAAGCTGCTGCTGTGCAGTATTTTTCCAAGATCTTTGGCGAGAGCCTGTTACCTGCTGTTACAGTCTGATGGTTTTTGTGCCACCATCTGGTCAGAAATATTTTTTTTCCTTAATTTGCTCATTATGAGCTCCTTCACCTGAAAAGTAGCAGGTCTGCCTGACTGCTCATGCTTGAAGCTAATAAAATAAATACTTTCTTTGCTGGATATGGCCTGTTTCCTCCCATTGAGGAAGTTGATTTAAAAGCCAGCTGGGCTGACGCAGAAACAGTACACGGATGTAGGACTGCTGTCTGTGCTGGATTCCTGCCTGTCTTTCCAAGACTCCCTAAGCTTCCAGGAGTCCTGGCTAGATTGCAGTCGGGTAGGTACCTATTTGCCTTTGAAGCAACTCTGATGCTTTCATTTTGGGGAAGAAATTGGAGGTGGTGCTCACTCCGCTGTCTAGATAGCGGCAGTTCCAGCAGCCTGTGAGCAGTACGAGAGCCCTCCTTGGGGAGATGTTTTGTTCAGACCTGTTCTTCTCCATCTTGGCAGCAGGGAGGGATCTCTTGCTTTCTAGCTTGGGTTTGACCCCACCACTGTTGGCTGTAGGCACATAGAGCTTCTGGGATAGGGTTGCATCAATCTGCCAGGAGATGGTGCTGAAAGGCAGCTGACCATGCAGGCAGGGTGCCTTGGAGCCCAGTTTAGCCCCATTAGCACTGGGATGGCACAGTTGGCTTTCTAAGGATGTCAAATGCCCATCATCCTTGGTGTTGAGGTAGACCAATATGAGTGAGTCTGCAGCAAGACTCATGTGGTTTGTGCATGAAGACCCCACCCCAGCCCATGGATGATGGTTTTCCAGAGCAGCTTGCTGGAGGATCTGCCAATGTTACAAACCAACTCTAATCAGAGGCTTTTTGGGGATTTAAATGAGAACAATCACTGCTGCACATCCTGAGGTTAAACTGAGTTTATACAGTGTTGCCTGAGGGCTCTTTATTCCTAAATGTGCTGTGTATCCTGAGGTTAGATCTGAGAAGGTGCCAGGGATTTGTGCCTTTTTTTTTCCAGCCATGCCCTAATAGGGCCAGCAACTAAATAGTGAATGACGATGCAAATTCCAATAGCAACAGTGAGTCTGAGTTGGGATGAACAGGAATAACGGTCTCAGCTCTTTTTCTCACTCCAGGCTGTCTGCAGACCTTACTCAGTGAATCAGTTGGTCAGTGGTAGAAAACTGTCAGCAACCTTAAATACTAGAAAATGAAGGGGGTTTGGATGGGTTTTTTTGAGAGGGGGAAAAAAAAAGAGGAGTATTACATTTTGGATCACACTCCACAGCGAAGGTGTTGCCTCTGCCAATTCCTTGCTTAAACCATGGCATAAAGAGGCCTTGTGCTTTATTGCCAGGATAAATAGCATTGCTTTGTGGAGCACAACATTATGCTGTTTTTCATCAGGCCTCTGTTGCACGAGGAAAAAGCAGGGGAAGTGGAGCTGAGGAAGAGGAACACCCTTACGAGCTGTTGCTTACAGCAGAAACTAAAAAGCCAGTTGCGGTGGATAGGAAAACAAAAGGTAAGTGAGCATTCAAAAAGCAGAGCTGTTTGTTTAGGTGGATTTAAAGAAAATATAGAGGGCAGAGAGTAACTGGAACAATTAAACTCTTTGTTGGGTGGGTCTGGATTACAATTGTTTTGTTTCCTGGTAATTG
Organism: Antrostomus carolinensis; assembly: GCF_000700745.2. NCBI lineage: Eukaryota > Metazoa > Chordata > Aves > Caprimulgiformes > Caprimulgidae > Antrostomus > Antrostomus carolinensis. The sequence goes on along the minus strand of NW_010289135.1, from coordinate 75,539 downwards.
TCACTTTTCTAAAGGAGAGATCTAAACATTCCTGTACAAAATGTACACGGAGGAAGGGCAGCTCTGCTATCTTGACAGCTAAGAGATTGTGAGGACCTGCTCTGTTAACTTAGAAAGTAAACAGATCATGTGCAGAGTCAAGTAAATGCCAAGGGGTGGAAAGCTGTGCCATGTTGTTACAAGTGAGATGAACCAATGCAAGCGTTTCAATGAGCCCTGTTCTCCATCCAGCTGAATCTGAAGCCGTGTTCTCCATCCTGCTGGCGTTTGCATGTTTGTATCGGCAGACGATTGGCCCTGCTCTCCTGGTCTTAAAATCAACATCCCGCTGGGTATTAAAGCTAATTCAAGATGTAAAGTAACAAAAGAAGAAAACAAACGTGTGTAGAGCAAGCTCCTTTCTAGAGCTGACTGAAAATCCACTCTATAGCCAGGTTAAGTATTGAACTAGTCTCTCTTCTCCCAGAAGGACTTTTGTGCTTTACAAAGGATCTGGGAACACCTTATCTCTTGTGTTTGGCTGTTGCTGGGCTTGAAGGCTTTCCTTCAACAACAACAACAACAACAACAAAAGATTTATTTAGAGGAAAAACACCTCTTGCTTTATTCAAAAGTCCTGAATAGGAATTTGGAAGGAATTAATTTGGTCTCTAAACCTGGAAACTATCTCACTTTGAGGATGAACAGAGGATACTGAGGACTCGATGTGATGCCCTGTAAGACCTGCAGCGTTTATATTTTATTTTTCTCCCTTTCTTGCAGCACGATAGCTTTCATTCCTTGAGTCCTGCCGTGCTCCTAGCTTGTATAGGGTGGCACAAGAGGTCGTTGTTTTCCCACCAGCATTTGCCAAAGCCACTTGCTGCCGGAGGCAAAGTTAGGATGCTTTTGAGGTTGGTGCTTCCGTGGTCTGGTCTCAGCCCAGGAATAGTCCTTGGGCAACAACCATTGAACCAGAAGCTTTCAGGGTATCTTTTCAGTGTGGATCTATTGCTGGTTATTCAAGTGTGAGTTTTTCCTGACTGCTTTGCTCCTTTCTCTGGCTACTGTTGTCTAGGTTTGATTAATATGAGTGATGGTGTGTCGTAATTACGTGTCAGATTAAAATAAAATCTCCAAGTGATGCATCTGTTTGTTCTTGATGTAAATCTCTTCCCCTGTATCCGTGAAGGTATCGGTACCACAGGCCATCTGAGCCTCATTTCATGGAGAGGTTGTAGGAAGGAACTTTAGCAGAGTCCTGTCTTTTCATGTACAGCTACAAAGAGAATAGCTATGACTTCGGGGTTTGCAATTTATGGGAAGTGTTATTGTCTTTGTATCAAACCTGGAGCCCTTTCCACCGTTGTGGTGGGAGAAGTCCTGGGATGCAGTTGAGTTTTCTCATTTTTCAGGACTTGTCTGCTCTTTTTAAATGCAATTAACTGTGACTGATGAGGTGAAGCCTTCAATCTGGTGGAAGCGAAGAGCTTCTCCTAGAGGGAAGGGGCCCAACCACTGTATTTCTCATCTCTTGAATTTCTTAAGCTTGCCAGGACCACATCCCGTTGCTCTTTGTGGTGGACCTGGTAAAGGGGACATGATTATTTGTCCCCCTTCTCTAGAGGGTACCAGCTGTTTTCCAAAACATCTCGGAGTGATCCCTGTGGCACAACTGCACATGTGGCAGTGTCCCCATCTGGCAGTTCTCCCTATACTGCAGGAGCAGCTGAGCTTTGACAGGGCCCTATGTCATCTTTCACCTGCTGCTTGTCCTCTTGGGGACTTCAGGCTTTCAACCCTGGTAGGAAATGAGACACTCACTGTTTTTCTGTCCTCTATTTAGCACTGACTGTTTTTTCTGGTTTGTGTTGTTCATCTTTGCATCCTGTCCCAGCATTACAGGTTGCTGCTTTCTGTACTTGAGCTTCATAACTGCTCTGGAAAGGTGGATCAGCTTTGAAATCTGCTTTATTACACTGGGAACAAAAGCAAATGTCTCTGGCTTTCAGCTGGGGTCAGGTGCCAGAAAGGCACATGGGAGCGGATGTAACTAAGCAACATATATGCTGATGGGGGAGAGAAGATACATTTAGGGAATAACAGAGTCATTTTGGCAAAAAGTTAAACAAGGGCTGAGTGAGGGACTGAAGCCTTAATTGAGGTGTTGGAGAATTTTCTCACCTCTGGATCAGAAGGGTCCTGGAGCATCAAAGGCAGCAGCTCAATCCTAAGTCAAGGAGCAGGCTGAAACATGGCTTTGAATTGCTTCTTGGCCCTCGATCTGAAAGGCTGGGCTTCTAGATGTTACTTGATGAGTTCTAGAGGAGCTTTTGGTCAGAAGAGAAGGACTCTGATTCTTGCAGGCTATTGAGAAGGACTTTTCAGGGCAGCTGAAAGGCTGAATTTCAGGCACTCTGTTTTTAATGGTGCCTTTCATATGTGATAGCTGCCTTTGTTCCTCTTGCTGCAAGTTGTCTGGTATCCAGTGACTAGATGAATGTGGTATTATCTGCCTGGCTTTGGTTGTCTTTTGTGTATGTTACAGCAGTTTGCTGTCACATGCTGGAGCACTAGGAAAAGTTGGCCTAATGTTTTTGGGCGGAGGATCAGAAATGGTTTGAGCCAAATGCTTTCCCATCCCCTTTGGTAAGGAAACTACGTGCAATCGCATGCGTGAAGTCAGGGCATTCAGACCTTGTAATGGGACTTGTAAACAGGCCAGGAGTGGTGGACTGACCGGGAGGAGACTGCACGACTCCTGCTGTGTTCAGAGAGATCTGATGGAGGATGAATACAGAAAAGACTTCTGAGTTTTGATATCTGTCTTGCTTCTCAGGAGAGTCATCCACAAGTGCTGTCAGCAGTAACCAGCTGCAGGTAGGACTGACTTTGTTCCTCTGGCAGTTTTTAAAACTGATATTTGTTGAGGCTTTGCTGTGCTGCTTCCATAGGAAGCCCAGCTTGAAGTCTCTACTTCAAGTCCCTTCCTTCTGCTTGAGTTTTTCTTTATGGTTGTATTAGCTCAACCAGATGTATGGCAGTGCTCTAAGCCAGATATCTGACCCAATGCTTAAAAGACAAAACATGCTGCTGAGAGATTTAAAGAAAATAGCTTTTCACAGAGCCAGAGCATGGCTGGAGCAGCAGTGGGATGGATATCACTGTAGGTAATCTGTGGGCACACATGGGCATTACAAACAAAGGTTGGAAGGGACAGAAACCTCTTGGTTTGTTGTGAGATTAATGGTCGTGTAGAACCAGAGCCTGCGTGCCCTGCCTTGGTTTTATCATGGCTGGAGGACAGACCTTTTTCCCAGGTCTCAGGTCCAATCCTGCATTTCTGCTGTCATGAAGTGTTTAGAAGCTTCTGTGCAGAGTCACATTAGTGATCTCTCTAAGCAACTAGGGCAGTGTTTTATCACCCTTTCTTAAAAGGAGAATAGGAGAGGGAGTACTAATGAGGACAATCTCAGGTAGCTTTTGGAGGATAAACTCTGCCCAAACTTACTGAGCTTGAGACTTAGAGAGGAGCGTACTGTGCATTTCTGGGGTTCACATAGAATCATAGAATGGTTTGGGTTGGAAGGGACCTTAAAGATCATCCAGTTCCAACCCCCCTGCCATCAGCAGGGACACCTTCCACTAGACCAGGTTGCTCAAAGCCTCATCCAGCCTGGCCTTAAACACTTCCAGGGAGGGGGCATCTACAACTTCCTTGGGCAACCTGTTCCAGTGTCTGACCACCCTCACAGTGAAGAACTTCTTCCTAATATCTAATCTAAACCTCCCCTCTTTCAGCTTAAACCCATTTCCCCTTGTTTTGTCATTAACTGCCCTTATGAAAAGTCCTTCCCCAGCTTTCTTGTAGCCCCTTCAGGTATTGGAAGGCCGCTATAAGATCTCCCTGGAAGATGCACATGCATTATCTCACTGTGTAAAAGAGACACTGTTTTAGTTTTACTGCAGTTGAAGGTTATTTTTGCACCTCTAACGTAGCTGACCTCTCTTCTCTGGCCCTCTATGCTATGGGAGATAGATTTGCATGTTCCTCACTTGACAAATTGTGGCATGATGTGGCATGAGGAGCCTTTTCTGTATGAAAGCTAGAGGCTAGCATATGCTCTTGTTAGTTTTAAGGTTGTGAAGCTTGAGCAACAAGCAGCTGCAATAACAGCTTCATTCTCCTAATCCAGGGGCATGAAACAAATCCTGCTGATGATATATATTTTTTTTTATCGAGGCAGGGCAGTTGAAGCTTTGTGTTAAGAGTTTAGGGAAGTGCTTTGTATCTGGAATCATCAGGCTGCTGGCAGGGAAGCTCTTAATTGAATCCTCCCTGGGAAGCAGACAGTCTGTACCCAGAAAGGGGTTCCAGTTCCCATGGGGTGTTGGAAGTTCTTCCTGTCAGTGAAACCTGCAGGAGGCGTTGGATGAAGAAGTCAGGACTGGTCACTTGTCTGTGCTTGGGTGTAAAATGAGCTAAAGGAGTTGGACAGAAGTCCCTATGTGTGAAGGATGACTCCCTCTCTGAGTTAAAGGTGTAACTGGAGGAGGATGCGTTCATATCCCTTGAAGTGCAACAGATCAATAGAACTGGGGTCTCTCTGCTTTTCTAGCACCTAACTATTATTTTTCCCTTTTCCAAATTCGCTACACCCTTGAAAAATAAGTACTGTTCATCTTTTTGCCATGAGAAAAGTGATCAGCACATCAGCTAAATCATGTCAGTAACCTATCCCAAAAAGGTCCACCTTCCCGAGATGGCCAGTGGTGGTTCTGCCCTCTCTGCTCAGCATCCTGAAGGACCTTTAGTTGAAACTCCAAAAGGATCCTTGAAACCCCAGGATCACCTGGGGAACCCTCTGTGTTCCTGTCCTGTCCACCTCAGTGGTAAAAAGGAGCAAGTTTGCTCTTCCCTGCCTATGTTTGTTCTTCTGCCTGGAGCTTTCAGCACAAGCCTGTGTTACATGCTCTGAAATGTCTCCTTCAAGATGTTCCTCACATCTTCTGAGCAAGTGCTGTTGCCTTTGCTTCATCTCATCCTTCCCTGGCAGCTGCCTGGTATTTCCAAGCCCTCCTTCACTGGCTGGGGGATGAATGGGCGGCTGTGATTTCTGCTCAACAGGAGCCCTTTTGTGAGTCTCTGGAGCTGGATTTGGAGCACTTTGTTCTGGCTGGACCCAAGTGTTCCAGCACATGGCATAAACTTTCACCAGCCGCCTCTCTGCCTTCAGCAGAAATGTCAGTAAAGGTTAAGTTGGGACATGGAAGAAATTATTTCCAAGGAATGAAAGAGATTCAGAAGAAAGGCTGTTGATTTTTGCCAAAGTTTCTTCTCTCCCCATCAGGTTAATGTGACTGTCCCATCAATGCTGTGTCCCTCTTACCAGGTCAATAGCTTTTTCTTGTTAATACCAGTCTGTCCTATGACTGCAGCATGTCTGATCTCTTCTAAGGTTTCTCTCCAGCATTACAGCTTCATAACTTTATGCAGAGTAACTGAACATAGTCTGGTCTTGAGATCCTCTGACCGGTTGTTGGCACTCTCCAACCAGCATCAGGAATCATGGAATGATGCTGGTGACACCACCTCCCCGCAGAGGATGTGCCTCCCCTTTGGCAACTTCAACTGCAGAACTTGTGGTTTATGTGCCTGTACAAGATAATCAACAACTACTTCATTGTCCTGGAATCTTTTAACTCGTAGAATCCAGAATGAAATAAGCCCTCGCATCACTTGATCCCAGTGAGAAGCGAGGTCCCGCCGGCACGCTGCCCTGGCAGTTAACCTCCGTTCAGGCTTTTGCTGTTCCTGACTCAGCTGCCAACTGAACAAGCTGCTTTTAGCATTTCTGTGGAGTAAACAAATGCCTGCGAGAGGGACTAGCTCTGCTCATCAAACACGGGTTACTGAGACCCCAGGGGCTGGAGCGGCTCTCAAAGACAAATGACTAATTCAGTCCTTTCCTGCCTCATTTCTGGTGTGAGGACAGACCACAAAACCAGATGGGTGTTAGTGTTTGAAAGTGACCTGGTCAAGTTTAGTGCTGGGAAGGATGCTTGATGGGGAAGGAGTTGATCTCACTGTTGTTGCTAATAAACTGCTTTTAGTTAAAGAGAAGTAAAATTAATTGGTGCATTTTGTCTCACTGAAATGAGGATTCTTTTGCCTTGGCTTCCAAGAGCTGCTGCCTTGCAAAGGAAGCAATTTCCTCTTCACATCTAAACATCCTCCTTGCATTTCAGAGCCACGTTATCAAGCTGTTTTGCTTTATTGTTCCTTTGCAGCGTCACTTTTTGGTCCTTGGACTGAAGAGTGTTTCTTCAGCACTAAGTGGAAGTGGTTAAAATTTGAAGGCAATTAGGGGCAGTTATAGGAATCCTTGGTAAACAGAAGTTCTATTTTTTGTTTTAGCTTTACAAAGTGTTGCTTTTCAATTCAAATGCACGTGTGTGTAATGTGACTGAGGTGAGCATACGTGTGTAATGTGACTGAGGTGAGCACACGTGTGTAATGTGACCGAGGTGAGCACACGTGTGTCTGTGCACACGCTTGGCAATTGAGATCAGTCAATTATTCATGATTTATGCAGGACCCTGGTACTTGATATTAAAGATGTTCGGTGCAGGAGTAGCTGAGTAACAGTGTCATGTTTCTGGGACAGCCGGTGCTCCTCACAGCTCGCTGCTGTAGTAGATGAGACCATTCTGTGTTCAGTGGTTTGTTTGCAAGAGAGAGACTTTTTCATCAAGATTTTTATTGCATAAACTGTTTATTTCTCTCCCCTGAGTAAGGAGGAGAGGTTAAACTCGGAAACCACTAGGGAGGAAAGCAGTGAGGTTTGGGTTTTTTTTGGGTTGTTTTTTTATTATTTTTTTGGGGAATGGATTTTTGGAGCTTGCAGGTTGATTATAGTCCAGAAGTTTTCCCACCCTGCAGCTCGTGCCAAGAGCAGTGAGCGCTGCTCTAAATAACACTTTGGCCTTTATGGAAATGTATCAGATGTTCCAGGAGCCTCTGTCTCCGCTTCTCCTACCTCACTTGCTCTCTCTGCAGGATATAGTTAGCACTTCTCTTAGCCTTATATAGCAAGGCCTGATAGTTAGTGTTAACAGGAATAAAACAACAAGGAGAGCTGCCAGATTGCGTAAATCAGACCAGTGTTTGGAATTTCATAAATGCCATGACTTTGGGTACAAGTTGAGCATGTGGAACAATACTGAACTGTTCTGTCTTTATCTCTCCCTCCCTCGCTGAGGGAGGGCAGGGAGAGAGCTGGAATTTTGCTGCTTCTTCCATGTTTTTAAATTTATTTTTTTTTCCTCCTCTATTTTCATCCCCTCCTCTATTTTCACCCCCTTGAAGCCCACAGGAGGAGCAGCGGCAGCCGCAGCCAGGACTCTGCCGACGGCCAGGACATCCAGGTTCCAGAGCAATTTTCAGGGTTGCTTCACGGTTCTTCCCCCATCTGTGAGATAAGTGAGGACCCTTTCAGGCTCGTTTCCTCCACGGAAAAAGGAGGCACGGAAGCTACGAGCCACCCACCTGCTATGCAGCTGGAGGATGCTGACTTACCTGCCTCTGGATCAATACGGACCAGCTCTCCGGACCAAAACCAGAAAGTGGTCTACGCAACCATCCAGCACACGCACGTCAACCGGGCGGATCCTGAAACTGTAGTCACACCCCACGTGCTACAGCACCCCGGTGGTGCTGAGGAAGACGGGGACAGAGCTGTGGGCAGAGCCCACCCAGGGAGCAAACCTACAGCCGAGCTTAAACTCAGTCGCAGTTTGTCCAAATCAGACTCTGATCTGCTGACCTGCTCTCCAACAGAGGACGATGCCATGGGGAGCCGCAGCGAATCGCTCTCCAACTGCAGCACTGGGAAGAAGAAGCTGGAGAAGTCCCCGTCCTTTGCTTCGGAGTGGGATGAGGTAAGACTGACCTTGCTTAAGAGCTTCTGTGCCAGGAATGAATCTGTACAGCATGAGCTCCTCTCTACCGCACCGGCCTTCGGATGGGATCCTGGGTGGTTTTCACTACTGTTACTAACTCTCACATCACATTAACAGGCAAATGCTCACGTGTAAGTCTTTAAGGTGTTATATGTGAAAAGACAGGCTTAACTGGAGGGAAGGAGAAGCAGAAATGCAAGATGTGAGGGGCTTTTCAAAGTTTTTAAGTTGCTCAAATATAGGGAAATACTTTTCTTTTGGGCAAAACAGATAAGTTTTTACATCCCCAAAATGAGGGAGAGTTGATAACAGTGCTCCTCACAAATCTATATCTCGTCCTTCTCTTTCCAATTCTTCCCCTGTGCACTCTCCCAGGATCTGGAGGAGATGTTTTATTCCTGGGTCCCTGCTTCTTGGGGGTAAGCAGTGTCCTGGGTTCATGGGGATGGAAGGAAGACAGTAATTAGGCTGTGTTTTGTGTATTGAATAGCTCCCACTTTCCTGTTCACATATTTATTTCAAAGACTTGTTAGAAGTCACTTTATTATAGTATAGGAGGCTCGTGGATAGTTAAATATTTCATGCTCAGAAAGTTGGCCCTAGTGAACCACTCAGGCAAGATTAAGTGTCCCTCTGAAACTCAGCACCGCAGCATTACTGAAACATTCTTTGGAGATGATTCTCTGCTGGTAGAGCAGCAGCACTGCAGAAGAGATAAGCTCAGATGAACCACTCTTTGTACACTGAAAGGAAATAAAACCCCTGACGTGGTGCTGGGGGTGTGGAGCTGTGTGTGCCCAGCATGTAAACTCGTGGGACGGTTGTGCCCCTGCTTGCCTGTCTTCTGTCCACTCACTGATGCTCAGCTGCCTCTCTGATCCTGACTCAGAGATAAAAACATCTTTTGTGGAAGAGGCAGGTATTCAGAGATGCTAAAAGCAAAGTGAGAATACCTCCTCAGTCAGTACAAGCCCATCTTTCAGTTCATACACTCGCTCCCTGCAGTGTTTCAGGGTTGGCAAATATATCTATTTTCCTCTGTAGCTGTTTTGCTTGTAGAGACTTTACTCTTCATTACCTGAGTCAGTTGTCCTATGACTGTGAGTGAAAGATTTGGATTGTGAGTGAAAGATTTTGCAGCAGAAGGTTTATTTGAAAGGACCAGATAATTTTCACTGTTCTTTTCATACCTAACCGAACTGTTTACAGCAAACATTGAAAGGGAAGGAGCTTTTGGCTTTACAGTGCTGCACGACTTTACTAGTAGCAGAGGTCAAGTGTTAGTGTGGCTGTGCTTCCTCTGCTCAGAGGAATGAACCCACAGATCTGCTTCCCTACTGGTAAACAAAAAGCATCATTTCCACCCAGTGTCACCCTAACAAGCCACAAGAGGAAAATCTGCTTTTCCTTCCCATTATGTTTAGGTGAGGAAATCAGAGAAAGAATGTGAAAAATTCACATCTGTCTACAATGGGACAGGTCTGACTTTAAAAAAAAAAAAGTACTATCAAAACATGATGGTTTTATTTGTCTTCCTGGTTTCTGATGTAATTTAAACATCTTGTGGAATTGCTTTAATCTGGTAGTAGCATCCTGTAGCTAGAGCATTGATTTGCTTTGGTGTCTCACGGTTGTCACAGACCAACATGAGTGATTCTGGACAAAGATTTCTTCTCTCTGCCTCAGTTTCCCCATCTGCAAGATGGTGATAACCTCTTTTTACAGAATGGTTTTGTTCCCACTGAAAAACACTATGTGAAATATTCTCCTAAGAAGCAGGACACGCCAGCAGCTGGTGATTCACTGCCTTGAGCTTGATTTGTTCTTTAATTCCCAATGACTGCATAGAGGCAGTTGGGGTCTCATTCTGACTCCTGGTGCAGTGGTTGCACTCTTTGATGCTATCAGCAGGAGGGGCACAGTTCATGGGGCAGAGCAGTTTTCTATAGAAGCAGTATAAAAGGGAGCTGCTGATATTCAGTAGTTTATATGGTCAGGCCAGTTCTTACTATAAAATATCCTAAAGCAGACTCCTGTGATTGCTGGTGAGAAATGGTAAAGATGGACCCGTGGGGAACGTTTGACATATTTTTGCAGTGATCTGTATGTGCAGAAAGGGACAGATTTGGCTGGTCATAATGGCAACAGTGAGATTTAAACATAAATGTAGTGCTGTTGTTGGAGGTTTAATTAGTTCCCTGAATGGGATAATGCAGCTGCTCTGAATTACAGACAACTTGCAGCCTCTGAATTTACCAGGCTAATATAAAACCTTGTTGAGCCGCCCCTGTTAGCAATGATTTGGCTCTTCTTCTGTGTTGAGGGGAAACAATGGCAGATTTCTATGCATTATTCTCTTAATTTTAATAGTCTTTATGCAGGCAACTGAGGAGGAAAGTGATCCATGTGCAGCTCTTTGCAACACGCAGCTGTAGCACACAAGCTGAGGGTTCTGCCCACTGGCCTTGCCAGCAGTAGGTGTGTCTGTTCAGGGTGTTGGGGACTTGGGGAGGGACCTGTTTATGTCCATGGACAGGTGGGATCTGTGGTAGAGGCTGAGCCAGCATCGCTCTGGGCCATAGGTGACTGTCCCCAGCTCATCTCACGGACCAGGGACAGCAAGAAAATCTGCTGCTTGGAAGGGAAGGGTCACGTCCCTTCCCCAGCTGAGCACTGCCAGTGATGTCCTTTGTTGGAAGCAGAAGGTGGTGCTGGCTTTGCCAAAAGGGTGGGATGGGGAAGAAATGATTCACTTGGCAAAACTCATCCTTGTTCCCAGTTGCAGCTCCTCTGCTCCCAGGATCTGGCCCAAATAGCAGATGCCGACAGCGCTGCTTTGTGCTCTGTCCTGCAAAGGATGTTCAGTGTGTGTCCCATCTGCCTCCTGACCCACCAGCTCCTTCACGGGAGTGAGAACACACACGTCGTGTCCCCATCAGCTGCTCTTGGATAGAAACTCTTTGCAAACAAACCAGAGAAATTATTAAAGCAAACAGCAATGTATTGCCCAGGGAGAAAGGTGAGGACTGAAAATGCTCAGTGCCCCTGCTCGAGTGGGAAGCAGGCTGGGGAAGAGGAAGTGTGTGAGGGGGTAGCATTCCTAGTCAGCATAAATATTTGAATCCTTCTAAACTTGGCTTAGGGCTTAAAGTGATAAATTTGTTTCTCATAATCGGCTCATAAATATTCAGCAGCTAGGAGATGAGTGCACAGCAATCGCAACTCACTATGAATTTTGTATAGGAGAATAAACTGTGTTTGTATTGCTGAAGGAGGAGGGGGGGATCTCGGTGCCCAGCTCAGCTGCCAGCCCCCTTTCTGAGGTGGATTAACTCATCTTTGCCCTGCCTTCCTCCTGCGTAGAGCAGCTCCAGCCCTGCTCATCTGCCCGTGTTCATGCACGAGCTCTGCCGTAGGCAGGCAAACCTTGTGTCGTGCAGAATGGTGCTGGAGTCCCTGGGAGTTTTGCTCAGCAAACCCTCCCACCCGCAGGGTGTTATCCAGGAGGGGCTGAACTGGTTTATCTCTTGGTGATAAGTTATTCCAGATCTCTGGATGAAAGGTAACACATACACATGTAATGTGAATAGTTTAACAAAGGCTACAGGGTATGCAGCAGCTTCCCTTTATTCTGAGCCCGTGCTGTCTCCTCCCTCACTGCCCTGTTTAGGTGTTAAATGGATCCTTCTCCCCCTATCCCAGCTTCTGTTGCATATTTTTTTTCCAAGTCCTTTTATCTATTTGATAGATCAGCGTGTCTGTGCTAAAGAAGAGAACCTGACCAAGACAAAGTAAAACTTTATCACGATCATTCTTTGAGCTGCCACAGCTCCGCTGGGAAAGCAGCTTCCTGGCAGTGAGAGTAATTAGCAGGGATGTCATCTCCTGGGGGAGGTGATAGAGAGATGAGAGCTGGGCTTGAGGATGTTGTAAAATAGTCCTCTAAAAACTGCATTGGCTTGAAATGTTGGGCTGTGGCAAACGTTTTCCATCCCTTGGATGCTGTCAGGTTGATACAAGTGATGTACGGGTATTTGGAAGCCTCGTCCTGTGCAGCATCGCTTCTCACAGGACCAAGTGAGGTGAGGAAGTGAAAACCCCTAAATGCAAATAGCAGATAAATGGGCTCCATTTGTAGGGGAGTAAGAAGAGGGGGAAGACTTTTTGGCTTTGGCAAAAGGCAGAGATGTTGGGTAGTATCTTGGCTTTGGGAATTTAAGTTCCTGAATTTAGTGCCACAATTTAGTGCCTTTATAGTAGGTTTCTGATGTGCTGCTGCTCCTGCAATTATCTCCATTGTTCATTTGTATGTCTACCTCGTGCTCCCACCTGTGCAGCCAGGACACCCCACTCCATGGGAGGGTTTTGGTTGGGGTTTGTTTTTTTTTTGAGGTTTGTAGTGTGGTTGTTCTTGATATATATGTATGATCCAGGAGATGCCTCTGTGCAGAGTGATGTCACCAGCCTTTATCTGCATCCACACTCTGAGCAGAGACATCTGGAGTTGAGACATGGTGCTGTTGGAGTTAGCTGCTCTTCTGGGTTATAGGTGTCGGTAAGAAAAATGATCTGTTAAGTGTTCAGGGGCAAAGAATGAGAATTAGCCTCAGCCCTGGCTCCTGACATCCCTTAATCCTCCACTTCCAGCTGTCTGCTATCAAGTAAGTGGCTCTGATGTGGAATTTGTAATGAACGCTGGGCTCAGAGGTTCCAGCATCAATTTCACAAAATGAGGTAGTTGCTTTATGTTCTGTCTTCAGCTCTTTTTGGAAGAGATTAAACCTCCTTCAAAAGAAACTTACAGAACTGAATAAAACATGCATTTTACTTCAGCTTTATTTAGAAGAAAGAAATGCACAGTCCACCACTTTGATGCTTGGAGGTTTTTTTTTTCCTCCAAGTGAATTAGTTGAAGAATTAATGAATATTCTGCAGCTAATTATGGCTCTGGACAACCATCATCTCCTATGAATAATTGCAGTGGTGCTCCATGTTTCACTTTTACTGAAGAAGAAATTCTTTCCCGTTTGCAGTAACTATGGATGTGGTGTTTCACCTGTTGCTGATCCATTTTTGGGATCTTAATGTCACCTAGTAATGAATGCCAGGAATAAAGGGCACATCTGTTGTGTCTCCCATCACAGGTTTTGAAGAGCTGAGGAGCAAGTTGTTAGAGTTTGTGGCTGCTATGGAGTGGCTTTAAATACTTGAGCTCCATTAACCTTGTCAGGACTGCTTGGGTGCTTGAGGACCTCGTGGAATTAGTGCCTTTAATTACATGCTTACAGTTGAGGATTAAGAACATTTGCATTGAAATGTGAAACTTTCAGGAAAGCTTTTGATGCAAAACCTGCCACTGCCTTAAAACAAGACCCAGAAGTTGAAATTCAGAGCTTGGAGCTGGTGTTGAAAGAAAATGCAAATATTTCCCTTGTTATTCAGAGGGAGAGCTGCTATTTTTGTGCCTGGTGAAATTGCATCTTCCAAAAGCTCTGTGGTTTTTGTTCTGACAAGCTCATGCAGCTTACCTGCGGGTTATGGCTCCTGTATGGCCCACGGTGGAGATCAAAATACTGGGGTTTCAACTGAGAAACCCAGTGAGAAAACAATATGTTCAACCTCTCCACATTCATAGCACCTGCAGCAGGCAGGCTGGCCATCGCATCTCCCGCTTGCATGGTCCAAGGACATCCCTGCCATGCAGGTCACAAGGCTCCTTCCTTCCTTGCTAGCAGCCTGTGCCTCCTAAAATGTTTAATTTATTCTTTTGGTTCAGGCTTTTAAATCTTAACGCTTCATTTGCCCTGAGTTTGGCTTGTGGGACCAGACAGAGCCTGGTTTTTGGAGGCAAGGCGCGCTTGGCGTGCTTTTCGGCCGAGGTCCCTTGCCTGGAGCTGGCCCTCGTTTCCAAGTTCTCATTCCAGTTTTCCCTTTGCCTCTTTGAAATGTCTTTTGTTGTTGTTGTTTAGGGGAAAAGCAGTAATGTGGTCAGTACTTTTGTTCCAGTTTCTGCTATTCTAAACAACCGTGTCCATCAGGATCTTAATCAACGTAATGATTGGGCTGATTATTCTATTATCTCCAGATCCCAACGTTTCCTCTTGTTTTTCCTGTGCGGAGGTCAGGAATTCTTACATCATCCCTCGTGTCAAATCTCTTTTCCCTTTGCCCCCAGTGGTGAGATTTCCTCTTTTCTGATTACCTTTTTGAAGTGAAAGCTTTTGTGTTTCCACCTTAGAGGTTGGCTTTGTATCCGTTGCAAACGATTAACCTGTTGAAATTATAAACTGCTACTGAATTAAGCCAAATAGAGACAATTTACCAGTTTTGTAGGTAAAATTGGTTGGTGTTCTGGTCTGAAAGGCAAATATAAAGACCAAGCATATTTTATTCCTGTATTTAGCAGCAAGGTTTAAACATAAAAAGAATTTTCTATTTGCCAGCTCTTTGAATCGTATAAATTCATCTGGAACTAGACAGGTATCCAGGGCGACTCTCCCTGAGGCAGGTTTGCAAAATAAAATGAGATGTAAGAGCTTATCAGCCACCCTGTGCGTGGAGGAAACCTTCCATCCACGCATTCAAAAGGATTTGTGAAAATGCCCTCGATGCAGATCTAAATGCACAATGACTTCTTTCTCCTCATATTTATAGGTCACCAATTACAGGCTGAACGTGGATCTAAATTAGCTTGTGTGCATCCAGCGCACTAGAATAATGTAACGATTTCAGTTGACTGCTGCTGTGTGTTTCTGTGAACTTTTCAAGTGTATTAACTCAGTATTTCTCTGAATCGGAAGCTTTTGATTTAGATTATTCATGCTCTGACGGATATTTTGGTTATGTAACCATCTTGTGATCATTAGTATTTTCAGGAGTCTTTTTTTTTCAGGAACAGAAATGTCTGGCCTCAGTGTCCTTGCTAAATTCAGTCTTTCATTATGTTCTCTTCCCTTTACGTAGCATCTTCCAGCACTTTAGAAGTTTTTATTTAAAAAACAAACAAAAAAAGGCATTTCTGTAGCTCTATTCAAAGGCTCCAAGTGGACTTCACCACTCTGAGTTGCATCCTGCACGCTGGAGACAACCTTTGCACCAAGAGCCTAACAAATCATTTTTGACTTTGTGTGTTAAGATGCAAGAGTATGAAAATGTAGCTGTGAAGACAGTTAATTGATTTGATATTCTTAAGAGGTTTTTGCCTTTTTTTTATTGTGGGTTTAAAATATCTGACGTCCAGCCATGTCACTGTTGTGAGCAGATGCATTATCGCATTTGGCCATCTTTCTTGTCATGTTAACATCCAGTTTTACTGGGTATTTATCAAAAAACATTGATATTTGGAGGGCTCTGAATCTGCAGATCCACCACAGACTGGTTGTGAAATACAAATTTATGCCATAAGTTCTTTTCCTTTTGGTATGTGTTTAGATTTGTAATTCTGGGATTTGTATAAAAACAGACTGGAGAGTGGTATGAAGCAACAGTTCTTGATCCAAATTAGTTTCTTGGAGACCATATAAGCCAGAAAATGTGTGTGTCTTTATCATTAATAAACAGTTGCAGAATATCTTGAAATAAATAACAAATTCAATGAGTCCCCACATTGTGTGTGGAAAGCACACGCTGCTGCAGGAGGATATAGCCTGGGAACTCTGAAGTTCAAGTGTTGAAATGTGCCTCGACCAACCAGCTTGCTGTGGTAGTTTAGGTTTGAATTCATAAATTGAGCATTATATTTTCCAGGCCTTTGGTATTTGTTATGCTGAGTTCATAATACAGGCTGGTATCTTTTGTATACACAGAATATACTGAGCAATGAAATATGGGGCTTCTGCTCTATGGGATGGTGATGTTGAGAACATAAGCTGAAGCATCATAAACTAAAGCAGAAATGCTTTATGTGCTATCACCAATTAGAAATGAGATTCATGGCCCAGGACTACACTTGTGCTAAGGAGCCAGCAGGTTTTATCCCAGCTCCTTCTCTTGTTTTTAATATTTACAACTCCATCCCTTTCAGAGATACTGGTGGATGATGCGATCCAGTCATCCCTCTGCTCCGAGGACGTATCCTGGCTGGGTCTGAGCAGCCTTGCTTCTACCTTCAGGGATGCAATATCAGTTAGTAAATCAGTTATCCATTAACCAAAGATTTTTTGGAGAAGATGCCTTAGATCACTTGTGTCTTGCATCAGCAGGATAAACAGGGAGAACCGAATTGTTTGTTAAAGCAGCATCTGCTATATTGTCTCCCAGATGAATGTCTTCATGCAACATCTTGGCTCGCCCGCTGCCTGTGAGCACCCTCATCACAGTGGTGTTTTGAGCCTATGTCGTATTGGTTTTTAGAAAAGCTGCCTGCCTTTCTGTTGGCTTTGGCCCATCTATTGTTATCTGTGCTATTGTCACAGCAAACCTCAATTATTGTAAATCTGCAGAACTCTTGGAAGCTGCAGTGAGTTCACCCTGGGTGCTCGCCCTGCCGCGCTGTCCTGGGCTGCGGGCTGGAAGAGCAGCAAGTGCTTAGAGATGCAGCTAATAAATGTGAAGCAGCATGTCAAATGAAGTGGACTTCATTTCGGTATGGCTGCTGGGGAAGGCTGTCTGAGGTGTCTTTTCACCATGTGTTTCCTAAACTTGAAGTGAGAAGCAGGGCCAGTGCGATTACCGCTGCGCCGAGGAGCATGGATAATGTAGAAGTGTCAGCTAAGGGGCTTTATTGCCATTTATGGGACTCATGGTGTAAATTGGACATTAATTTTGAGATGCTCAAAAAGGCTGGTTAGAGCTGGTTTTGAATTCAGTCCGTCACTCTTGTGCAGGGTGTTGGTATTCAGCACCGTTGTGTAATTGCTACTTGAGTCATTTGCTTGTGCTGACCTCTTTCATCCCCTCCAGACCATATACTGCGTCTCTGGAGAGATGATTTCACAAGTCAGCAATTAAAAAAGAAAATCCTAAATCTTGGTTAAATAGCTCTGCTTTCCTTTTCCTCCCAGCAACCCCAAAATAACTTGTTCTTTTTTTGCTAGAAAATCCATAAAACAGTTGGAAACGGCTAACAGCATCTCATGTCACCTCATAAGTGACACAAACTTTCAACCGTGATATCGAAGGTTGGGAGTCAGGTTTTGTGTGCAGGAGGGATCAACTTTTTTTCAGACAACCATACAGCTTAGGATTGATCTTGTCTTTGCTGTATTTGGGGTTTGTTGCTGTGGTATTAGTATGAAAAGGAAGCGTGAGATGAAGGTGTTCTGTGTTTCCCCAGCGTCCCCAGTGACCTCATGCACCCTTAATTTTCTCCCCTGCTTTTTCGAGCTAACCCATGAGGCTGTAATGAGGCTGGTCCCTTTGTCATTGAGGATGCTTGTTGTACTCAAAAGGGTTTTTTAAACTATAGAAGCATCTTGTCTGTGTTTTTTAATAATTTTAAACCAAACCTACCCCGTCCTTTAGTTGTAGAAGCTGAGAAATAATGAAGTCTTAACCCTTGACACTTACTTGGAATTGCAGAAATTTAAAATAACCTTTAAACCCAACTTTGTAAGTAGCTTTCAAGAATAAAATATGCTGCTGGAACTGCTATCTTGTGTGCCGAGCTTTAGCCCCGGGCAAGTTTGTACAATAGGTTATGAACCCCTTAATAATAAGGATTTATAATGGGAATCCTGATATATTCTTAATTATGCTTATGCTGCAGGGTGTCATTATAATGCAGTAATGCCACACATATGGTAGATAGTGTGCTATTTGTTTCTGTGTGTTTTTATTTAATTATAGACTTTTATCTGAATAACTTTATTGCTCAGTGTTTCCCTTTCTTTGATGCATGTGCAGATGAGCTGTAGCTTTTCTTCCTTGTGACCAGGCTTCTGGACTGGTGATTTTTAAGCTGCCCACTTGGGAAGGGACCACAGAGGAAGCAGAAGGCATTGACCCTACACAGGGTTTTTTCTTTGCTATGTGCAGAGCTCACAAAGAGATGGACACTGGTGTGTGGTACCTGAAATTGTGTCGTAGGGGAAGGTAAGGCCAGGAAACACCAAGCAGGGGAGGTTTTGAGGAGAAATCCTGTTACATTGTCCCCTGATGCTCTTGGTGATGGCACAAGATGACAGTTCCCCCATGTTGTGGAGGTGAGGATGCTGCTGTCACCTTTGGGTGAACAATTGAACCATGGGAAGCACTTCAAAGGAAAAAAAAAAAGTCATTTTCTACTGGTTTGGTTCCCAGGGGCAACATGTAACGTGTGTGCATGTGTGTGTCTGCACATGTGTGTCAGACCCACCTTCAACCCTAAATCATCCCTGGGTGATAACGCGTGGTTCCCTGTTCAGGCTGCCCAGATATCAGGGGCTGATGCAGCAGTGAGGAGCCTGTGAAGAGCAGCAGAATAAAGTGATCTGTTCCATCTCGTTCTGTTCATACCTGATTTAACAAGTTTGAAGCTGTTACGGTGATTTAAGGAGAAAACACTTTATTGGAGTGTTTCTTTGGTACCCCTGAGTTAACTCCAGAAGCTGTTTTTCCAGGATAAAAGTATCGAAGGAGCTCTCCTTTGTATACAAAGGCATAGCTGGCTTTTTATGGTAATATTTGGCTTCTCAGAAATAAGTTCCTTGCAGAGGAGTGTGTGTGTTTGTGTGTGCTTGAGGGAGGAGCTGGAAAGAACCTGCTTCATGGAAAGGTTGGCTGACACAGCCTGGTGTCAGGTATGCTTCCAACCTCCTAGTTAACATAGGCAAACCTCCCCTCCTGGTTGGACACCTTGATTTCAAAGCATGGAAGCATGTTTTTACTCTGAACAGAGCTGGTTTTGGAGGCTCAGAGCCTGGAGCTTGGTCAGGGTTGGAGGGTTTTATGGCTGTAGAGCTACAGAACAGCAATGCAGATCATTGTCTGAAGCAGCTGGATGCTCTGACCACCTCTTGTTCTTCATAGAATCATAGAATCATAGAATGGTTTGGGTTGGAAGGGACCTTAAAGATCATCCAGTCCCAACCCCCCTGCCAGCAGCAGGGACACCTTCCACTAGACCAGGTTGCTCAAAGCCTCATCCAACCTGGCCTTAAACACTTCCAGGGAGGGGGCATCTACAACTTCCTTGGGCAACCTGTTCCAGTGTCTGACCACCCTCACAGTGAAGAACTTCTTCCTAATATCTCATCTAAACCTCCCCTCTTTCAGCTTAAACCCATTTCCCCTTGTTTTGTCATTAGTTGCCCTTATGAAAAGTCCCTCCCGAGCTTTCTTGGATGAGATGGAGAGAGGGGGAAACCCTGCTTGTAAACTTGTCTGGGCTAGGATAGCTCTAGCTCTTGGCAATATCTGGTCATCTGAATGCTGGCATGCCTGTGTATATATTTATTATTTTTCCTTCTCTCAGGACAACCTTGCTGTGTCCTTGGGAATCACTGATGCTGCATACAGAGATTGAGAACAAAACTTCTATATTTATATTGCTGGTACATGTAAAGGCTTTTCAGTTGTAGGTGAGGTTTTATTAAGCCCCTTCCAGAAAGCTCCAGTAGCATAAAGATGCCCCTGAACCTTGGTGAGTGTCGTGCTAGCAGAGTGCTGCTCAATTTTGTGTTTTCTGAATGAAGCTGCCTTTCTCTGCATGCAAATGAGTCCCTGCAGACAGCTTGTGTTGTGTGAAGCTGTCTTTTATTTTGGTGATAAAGGACCCCTGGACTTGTTTAATCATCCTCTGTCTCTTTCAATGGACTCGCTGGTTCCAACCTTCAGTGTTGACTCTGGGGAGGAAAAACTGGAGAGATTAATATGGACACCACAGGTTCATGTCCATCAGGGCAGGGGAGTGGGAATGAAGTGCACTGGGGCTGTGGGGCTGTGTGTGTGCTCCGAGGAGGAGGGTCCCTGGTAGTTTTGGTGCCCTGTACCTGTGTGGTGGGTTTAACCCGGCCGGCAGCCAAGCACCACGCAGCCGCTCGCTCACCCTTCCCCAATAGGATGGGAGAGAGATTGAGAAGGGTAGAAGTGAGAAAATTCATGGATTGAGATGAAAACAATTTAATAATTGAACAAAATAATAATTAAAATAATAATGATAATAGTAATAATGGAATATTCAAATGAGTGATGCACAGTTTAGTTGCTCACCACTCACTGTCCAATGCCCAGCCCGTTTCTGGACAGTGATCCCAGAACAGAGACAATCCTGAAAGAGTGAGAGAGCCCAAGCGATCACAGGAAAATCCCAGAGCTTTCCAGTCAACCCTCATTAATATATTGAACATGGCATGATAGATGCAATATCCATTGGCACATCCAAATACCAGTTTGGGTTTGCTAATTGCTACGCTCCCACCGAGTCCTTTGCACCTGCAGAACATCAAAACACGGGGAGGTTGGAAAGTCCTTCATCTTCCAGCAACAATTGAAAACATTGTTATCAACATTCTTCTCATCCCAAATCCCATACTGAGAGCAAAACACAGCTATTCTAGGTACTAAGGAGAAAATTAGCTCTATTCTAGCAAAACCAGGAGAACCTGGGACTGCTGTCTTCGCAGAAGATGTGGGACCTGTCCGTCTCTGGGTGTCCCGTTGATCATGCAGGGTGGTATCAGGGGAAAGGAGATATTTTGACTCCTGCTCATGTCAAAAGCCATTAGATGCTTCTGCCATGAGCTCTGTGAGGTAGAGAATTACTTTGCAGGACTCGAGTGTCAAAATGTCCTCTGTCTTGCCAGCAGAACAAACCTCAGCATCTAAGCGTGTCCTCCAGGCTGGCTCGGCTTTTACTTTTACAAACAAATACCTTTTTCTCTGTTAATCGGAACTCAGTCACTTGGGATAGTTTGTTTGAAGATAAAGTTCTGTTTTGGAGTAAATTGCCAGTTGCTATGTTTTCATGGCTGCCTGCCTGCCTGCGTGGAAGAGTTTTACCACTTCCCCAGCCCTGGGATGACTCTCAGCCACACCCAGCTCCTTTTTTCAGAATATTTTTATTTTTTGGCTAAACATAGGCAAATGTGAAAATAAATCAGTGTGCTTCAGTCCTGCTCTGCAACTCCTTCCCAGCCTATCCCTTGTTTTGGGGTTTAATGAAGGACACTCCCATCCTTGCAGCCTTTCCTTCTCCCAAAATATTTCAGCTCTATAATATTTGTCTCCTTTCTTGGTAGGGCTTATTGGCCAAAATGCCTTTATAATGTGGAACCAGCTACCCCTCTAGATTAGGAATAACAGATATGATTGTATTAATTTAGGAGTCAAAAGTATTTTGCAATCTTATTTCTGTGACTGTAAAAATAATAATAATAATAATTAAAAAACCCACCCCAAAGCCACCCCATAACCTGTTCAGAGACGGATACCTGGTGCTTCAGTGGAAAAAAACAGGTTAAGCCAAAACAAGTCGGAACTGAGTGTTCAGGCTTACAACTAAGTCTGAACTGCAGAGCTATATTTAAACATGATATTTTTGTATTTTAATAATTAACTACTGGGAAAGAACAGCCTAAAAAAACTGTAGCATAGGCTGTTTTCAAGGTATATTTTCTTCCAGCCCCATCTTGGTCCTCAGCTGCACCCTACAGCACTAGTTGTGGAGGACAGGGATGCTTTAAATCATTCATTCCCTTTTCAGGCTTGTATCCTTGCCCTATATTCTTATCTTTGCAACCTCTTAACAATTAAACCAAGATGTTTGAGTTGGTGTGTGACTTGGGAGAGTGTTTTCTTTTCGTGGAGAGCTGAGGGTGTGAAGCAGGATTTCCCTTTGCATTAATTATAATCGAGTTTTGACTGTGCATAACCGTGACCGCCTCCGGATCAAAGCAATGTTTAGCAAAGGATGGGTTGTGAAAGGTAATCCTTTGCCATGTCATTATTTCATTACCAACCAGTTTTGTATGGCACAAGGTAATTCCTTGCTTTTGAGGAAAAGTTCTTGGGTGTTTTAGTGCTGAAGAAGCACCTGCAAGTCCTCACCGCTGTGTTTAGGTTGTCAGTGCTGGGATCTGAACCTGAAAAGCATCAAATCCCTCTTGTACTGGGGGAAGGCAGTGTGGTGGAAACAAGTGAACTTGGCTTGGCACTCTGGAGTTAATTTGCAGTTTGAATCCAGCCATGGAAAAGGGATGCAGGGAAGGAAGCACATTTTTCATGGTGTCAGAGCATGGCGAGCTGCCCTGGGCAGAGGAGCTCAGCCAGCCTGAGAGCAGAGCGGGCTGTGATCTGGACTCACTTTGTGTCCTCTCCTCTGCAACTTTTGAGCACCTGTTACCCCCATGCATGGGGGAGAAGTTGTTTTTTGAAAACTCTTCTCTCCATTTAAAGGAGGTGAAAAGATGGGGAGAGTCCTTTAATCCTTTTATCCACCCCAGGGTCATAGTACTGCAGTAGGCATTGCTTCTTCCCAGTAAGAAACACAGCAGAGGAGCTGACCTGTCTTAAAATCAATTTAAAACTTTCTCTTATCCTTCATTCTACATTGTGAAAGTGGAAGAGGATGGAAGAGGGCATCCAAGCATGGAGTGTGTGTGTGGGGGGGTGAAACACTGTCTCTACTGATGCAAAAATGCTGGGAAATAAATGGGATTTTTTGTAACGGAGCATCTGATGGGAGGGAGCTCACCTGGCTCTTGCCAAATAGCGTTCAGAGTCATAGCTCTGAGCAAAGAGGGGCTACAGATGTGGGGTTTGAACCTGCCACAGAAACATGCTCTTATGCTCTTTGCCTTTCCCAGCAGCGCCGGCAGCGGTCCCCGCACGACTCCAGAGCTGGGTCCCGGCACAGCGTAAGAGATCCGCAAAGCTTTGCCTCTGCTGCTGGGAGACAGTCGGAGGGAGCTGGGGCTGCTTGAACAAACACGCTTTTCTCCTGCCTCCTCTCTTCCCTTCCTCCCCACCTATTTTTTTTAATTATTATTATTTTTTATTTTTTTTTCCTCTTGGTGACTGGTTATAGGGAAAAACTTGGCTGGAACCAAGTGAGTCTTGCTCCAAATGATCCCATGAGACTAAAGAACCTCACAGGCCTCCAGATCTGCTGAAGTAAACCCCTTTTAGATAAAGATCCCAGACAGTAGGTACAAGAGTGGCTCCAGCTTAGAAATAGACCTTGTAATGAAGTTAATTGACATAAATCTTTGAAGCTTAATGTCCTTAAACTTCTGGAGCTTGAACTGAATTGACCTCAAGACTCAAATTGTGCAGCGAGCCCTCGGGGTGGTGGCAGTATCCCAGAAATCCTGCCACAGCTCGGGTTCAGTGCCTGCCTGTGGAACTGAATAAAAAAACAGTCAGTAGCAAAGCCCTTGGTCTTATTTGGAAATCAAGTTTCTTTTGCACCATCCCTTTATTTCCCTCCAGTCTGGCATGGCCTTTATGTACTGATGATACATAAGGGCACTGTGGAATTTCAAGGCTTTGCTGGGGAGCGTTTGCTGCTTCAGAGGGGCAAAAGCACATAAAGCAGGTGGTTCTTGCTGGAATGGTGACTGGTAAAAATGTGCATCGTGAGACCTAGGTTACCTCTGGGTTCCAGTCAGTAACCTCTGCTGAGAAATAGGAGGCAATTAATTATTTTTCAGTTATTTCACATTGTCTACAGTCTTAAGCAGAAGCTCCTGTATCACTCATGCATCCTTCAGGCTCCATCACAACTAATGAGAAATGGAGAAGTTCTTTAGAACTGAGCCCATGGAGAGAAGTGGGGCTGGTGGAGGGAAGGTGACTGCCACAAAACCCCCGAGTTAAAAGTAACTGGGGTAGAAGAAAAACTCAGCATCACAAGGCACACTTTAAATTCAGGTTTTTTTCCTCTTAACTGGTTCCAGTTTAGCTGATCCCACACTATTGTTGCTGGTACTGCAGAGTTGCTGATTTACACAAGAGCCTTAGGTTAGTTGATTAAAAAAACCCATTTTTTTCTTGCAGTTTTCAGAGCTGGGTTTCTGGGGCTTCCTTATTCAGCCACAGTGATCTAAACAGCGAGGTCAGAGGACATGGTGACCAGCCGTGTAATTTTTATCTGAAGCAAGGGCTAGTGATGCAAAATGAACCACCCTGTCTGTGTTTGATTTTTTTTGTCATTTAAGGGCTGCCTCTGTCCACTTGAAATTGGGATATTTTTGCCTTTTATGTGACCTCATCCTTTTTTAGTGCATCCTTTTAAACTGGAGCTTGAAACACAAAATCCCATTTCTTGTATGGATAGCTTACGGTTTTTGATTGAAGTTCTGACTGACTTGTCTTCTGTCAGTAAAAGCTTTGATGTCCCTATGAAACAAGGGATCTATCTGATCACTCCTGCCACCATTAGTGACTCTGTTAACCCTTGTGTCAGCGTTTGATGACATCTGGCTGTTGTCTGAGACCAGCACGGCTCCAGCAGCCCAACAGAGCCCCCAGCATTGGGGTCAGGTATCTCCCAGCTGTTTTAGCAGAGGTCCAGTTTGAGTTCTGGTGGTGGCCAGGGGCAGAAGAGTGGTGATCTCTTTTCCCACACGTCCTGCAAGGCAGCACCTGACGCATCCAACGACTTCAAAACCCTTTCTTTAACTGAAATCTCTTTTTTAGAACATCATTTTTTTCCCATACACATTTGAATTTTCAATTCTGATTTATTTTTTTTCCCAGGCTGCTGTTAAAGCTCACAGTAAACCAGCATTAACTATAATTCAAGCCCAGCAGAAGTGCTCATTCTCATGCTTTTCTAGGGGCAGAGGATCCACATCCTTTACTAACTCTTCTATAGATCACATGAATGCCTTCTCCCTGGTGAGATTTAATGCTCCAAGTGCACTGCCTGCCTGCTCCCCACAAACAGGAAGGGCTTTATTGGACATCTGACTTGGCAGGAGCCTTTTAAAACTATTTTTTTTTAATTTGTTTAATCAAAAAAAAACCCAACCCTCCTCCCTAGTGGAGTTCAGCTTCAAGCTGCTATTGATTTTGAATGGAAGTCAAGCTCCTGGCTCCCCACAGTGTTTCCAGGAACCCTGCTCACCGGCCGTGCAGTTTTAGGAGCTGGTGCAGCTGCACCAAGCAAAGCATCATGTTGGGATGCAGGCAATGCAAAGGCAGCTGGGGGATGAGGTCCAGGAAAACTTGGA
>NW_010289135.1:16210-50493 GCF_000700745.2 Antrostomus carolinensis | reverse complement strand
CCCAAAGCTATCCTTAAAAAAAAAACAGGAAAAAAAACCAAACCCTCTAAGATTTAAAGTTGATTTTCCCCCCAACTCTCTGTTGTCAGTCGATGTATCGGCTTTGCTTTCAGCAGCAACCTGTCTGAAGTGCCCTGCAGGAGTATATTCTTGGGTGATTTCTGTTCAGGAATCTCTCACTGGAGGTTTTTTTTTAAATTATTATTAATTTTTTAATTTTTCTTTTCTGCTTGGTTATAGATTGAAGACTGGGGTAAGCAACCAGACCCGAGTCTCTTAAGTGTCTCGTTGCTCTTTGGAACATAGTGGGTTTGAGTGCTTTAGATCATTGGAAATTCTGAATTGACTAACTGAGGTGCAATTTATTGGGTCTTTCATCTTAACAGAATTAACCTCTTAATTGTCACTGTCAGTTTTCCCTCTGCAGCGTTGCATTAGAAAGCCTCACCTTAAAAATTCTGCTCAAGGATTGGTTTTGAGAAGTTTCTATTCTCATTTTTTAAAGTATTCCTGTAGGTTGTATAAAAATTAAAACTTGTATTAATTTTTTTTTTTTTTTGGCTGGTAAATGCAGTCATTTATATGCAGCTCTTAAATGGACTTGAAAAAACACCATCTCAGGCAGTAGTTTTTACCTTTTTTTTCTTAATTGCATGAGGTTTGCTTTGAGCTATTGACTGTGAATCGCTTAAATCAGGGGATGGAATTGTCTTCAGCTCCCTCTCCTGGGTAGTTAAAGCATTTGCCCCCATGATGTTGCTGCTTTTGCAAACTTGATCTATTTTCCAACTCTTTCTAAGCATTTCTGCTCTTGGTGGAAGTGGTGAGGAGCAGAGTGTTACATGCACAGGATTGGGAAATTTGATGGTTTAAAGAAAACAAACCAAAAATACTCAACAAAACCCAGCCTGAGGTGAAGCCACGTTTCCTTTCCACGTGCTGTGAAAGAGTGAACTGCATCTCTCGGGCTTTGCTGCTGGTGGAGGTGGGGCTGCATGTCTGTACAGGGTGAGCTGAGGAGTTTGGGGTTCCTTTCCCTCTCCTTAATTCCATGCTCTAGAGGGGATGGGTTTGTTGGAGCTGTTTATTTTCAGGCACTGGCCAGTTGGGGAAGGGAAAGCTCTATGGAGTCCCAATCTCTCTGCATCCCTTCTGAAGTCATCCATCCTTATGAAGACTTTTCAAGGCAAGGTGTTAAGGGCACCTTTTCTGGGTCCCAGGTATCTTAACATCCTTTCCTGGATTTCTTTGGCAGTCGTGTGGCAGGTGAAATCCCAGGGCTGCCTTTAACTTTTCCTCAGGCTTTATGAATAATGCAGCATGTACTCTTCTTTTCTTTTTTATTTTCAGATTGAGAAAATCATGAGTTCCATCGGTGAAGGCATTGACTTTTCTCAGGAGCAGCAGAGGATCTCAGGTAATGTACCCAGCTTGTGTGTGTCCCTCTTGGTTGTGCTCTGTACACAGACAAGGTGCTGGCTCCTGCGTGCAGAGCTTTTTAACTGGCTTTGGCTCCCAGAAGGTGAGGAAAGCTCTGGCACAGAAGGAGCAGACCTCGGATTCCCAGTGTAATGCTCAATGTTGTTACCAGCAATCTTAATTCAATACCTCCCTAGGTAGATTCATTTAATTTTATACAATGCAGCTGTCCTTCCCTCCCAGCAGGATTCTGGGGGAAATGGGCTGGGTGAAGAGCACTGCAACTGGTACCCTCAGCCTGATGGGAAAGGGGGGGACCCTGGTTACCCCAGTGTTCATTCATACCCACTGACAGTGTGTGTGTGTATGTGTGTGTGTAGGGGGTCTTGTTTCTTGTTGAAACTGCCTGTTTATACATTTTTGGGATTAATATTACTATTACTAGTACTACTATACTAATATACATTATATATAGTAATTATACAGTATATACATTACCATAGGATATGGTAAATTTTGAGGTGGTTTTACATCTTTGAATAATTTTAAACAAAGACTTATTGCTGAGAATTGTGGAGTTTTTAATTGGTGGCTTCCAATACCTGAAGTGACTTGTTATAGTCCTTCTATTTAGGTGGAGATAAGAGCTACTGGCTTCTGTGAGTGGTCTGGGACACTTCTTGCCTTCTTCTGCAAGCTTGTGGCAGTGAAATGAGCTCTAGGGTGGCTGGTTCATTGCCCCTGCTCACACAGCACTGTGTTGTGATGCTTAAATCTTCACAACTCATCTTTGCTCAATGTGCAGGAGGAAAATGGGGTTTTCTGCACATACAAAAAAAAGTCTCATTTGCAGCTGAAAGATGGTGTAAGGACTCCAGCCAGTATCCTAGGGAGAGAAAGTTCTACTGATCTTCTGGCTTTTATAATTACTGTTGTTCTCAACCTCTGAGAAAATCAAGCTGATGGCTTATAGTTCTCTCCTGCCTTTCAGAATATGTTTGTCTCCAGTTTCTGTTCTTCTCTGGTGGATAGCAACAAAATTTTCTTTAAGCAGTCAGCCTGAAATGGAGCCGCTGCATATTTGACTTCTGGCTGGTCTCACAATCCCCACAACAATCTTGCTTTTGTTTCAAATACATAATGCAGTAGCAAGATGCTCTTTCTTCTGGCTTTTTTCATTATGTAAGCGTGGGTCTGTCCCTTTGGGAATGAGCAGAACCTCTCTGTAGCCCTCCACATTCCAGTATTTGGTTCTTTAAGGCTCACAAAATCCTTTCAGCCCTGCGGGGACAGGATGGGAATTTTGTATTTAGAGTTGTACATCAGAGTGACTATAGCCAGGATGATAAATATCCGTGTTATCTCTCCCAGTTGTGGGCTCAGAGGTGCTGGTTGGCTGCTGGTGAGGCACAGTGGGGTTCAGCATACTTTGAGTTGTGTGAAGTGTCCTTTAGAGGCTGTTTGTGTTTCACAGATTAAGGAACGTTTTTCCTGGTCCCCAGGAACGCTTTCTGTGGGGTGAAAGGTCCTGCTCAAGCAATTTGTCTTAACTGAGGTTTACCAAGGGCCAGGTTTTAGTTTGGTTGCAACAGAATAAGGCATAAAGAGCTACTTCTGCCGCTCAACCTCTAAAACAAACCATCAAGAGTAGCTGGAGTGTTGCAGCAATATCCCAGCAAAGCTCCTGTTTTTCTACAGCCCATAAAATCTGTTTGCCAGAATATTTTAATATTTCTTCTCCAACTTTCCACCTGTAAAACTCTAGATGCCCTATCATTGCTTCAAATCAGATAAAACTCATCACCATTCCTTTTTTCTATATATTTCACCTACATACTTCTGTCACCTTAAAGTATGTAGTTCTATTAATTTTATAATAAAACTTTGTACAGAGTGTGTGAGACTATTTAGTTGGGCATTTTGTCTTTGCTGTTTCTCATTTCCATGAAACGAGGTGAAGAAGGAACCGTAGTGTCATTTAGCACATTGATTTTCCTCAAACACAGCATCGTCCTCCTCCAGCCATCTTTGCAACTATTATAACTCCTGTCTCCGCAATGCAGCATCGCAGCATGATCGAGATGATCCTGGGTGAAAACACTCTCATTTCCATAAATGTTGGAAGTAGAGGGGGCTGGGGTGTGGGAAATAGTAAACCCTGTGCTGAGGTTGTGTTTGGGATCCGGACTGGAGCAGCAGAGTCGGATCCAAGTCTCAGTTAAAGCCTTGGCTCTGCACTATCAGACTGGATTGTTTTGCCATTTTAACAGCTTTTCCCCCCTATACTTTTTGTTCCTTCTTTTGAGGAAAGTAGAATTGAAGGGGAGGTGGAACTAATAGAGGAAAGATGCTTTGATATTGATGCAAATGTCCCTCGTGTGTCTCTGTAACTGTTTGCAGAGTGGGGTACCAACCTACCTCTTTCCCACCTGACTGTCTCAATGCTTCTACATTTCTGAGCTGCTTGGGAGGTTTATTTTAATTCTTCTCTTCCCACAATGCAGCTTCACTCTGGAAACCATCAGTTTGTTAAGGAACCTGTTCTCTTAGCTGTGGGTCCTCAGGGTGTGTTGTCTTCCATATGGAGCAGAATCTGTGGCCTTCAAAGGAGGAGATAACTGCTTGGCTTTAATGGTTCCTTTTGAAATGGGGCTGTTTGTAGTGACAACCTACAGAGCTTGATTAAATGGATGCCCATGAACTCTGCTGTCTGGGGACCAAAGGTGCCTAAATACTGATGGTGAGACTGGTTCAGCTGCAGCAGTGCTGTCTTCTGGGATACCTCCTGGCTGACCAAGAGCCACCATCCCAGTAGCCAGGAACTCTCCTGTTTGGTCAGGGACACAACCTTCTCCTGATGCCTCTTGGATTTCTCAGAGGGGACGATCGTCCTCTCCAGCTCCTCCCAGCTGTGCAGGGAGCAGGACTGGGATGATACCAGTTGCAGGTCAGCACGGGTGTTGTGGTGGCCATCCCCTTTGGACGTGGTTAATCTGCCACATGCCTCAACTTGGGTGCTGCTGGGCTTTTTCTGGGTATTCCTGTAGGTATCGATATCCACTAAACAAGGCTGCTTGCAGGAGAGGTGCTTCCCTCGTGCATTTTAAGCATGAATTCCCTTCTCTGCCTTTAAATTAGGAGCAAAAGCAGAACTCGAGAGCTTGTTTGCCTTTACTGCAGCCTGATGGAGGATGCTGGAGAGCTGCCACTATGAGAGATTCTGTCCTTTTAAATCCTTCACCTCCAAACTGCTGCATCTGAACTGCTCTGGGTGGGCAGCGTCTCCTCTTGATGAGATGCTAATATATATCCAGGCACACAGCTCATGCTTACCATGATAAAGCTTATCTCCTATCCATTTGTCACTTGGATCTGTGCTTTGGTGAAGAGGAATCCACCGTGCATTCTCAGTGGGAGTTTAACCTCTGCCTGCCCCAGATACCACGTCCTGATTAGGGTTTATGTTTTCTAGGGTCAAATGTCTTTGGGATGCGAAACCGTGTGTGGTTTTTGGTCTAATGCAACGGCAACTGTTTAACATCCTGCTTTGTGACAAGCTTTCCCTTCCCCAAGCTGGTTTGTAGCTGTAGCAGCGTGCGTGATGGATCGATAGCGTTAGTGAAGAGGTCTCTAACATGGAGGGGAGAGGAGGAGCCAGCCCTTCAGCAAAAGCTGCCGTTTTGCAAGGAGTTTTCAGCAAAATGGACACCTGACTCTGGAAGCAGATGCACCCAGGAGCTGCCTTGTCCTTAAGCCGGGTGCTTTCCTGCAAACTGTGCTGTGTCATGCTTGGTTTGGGATCCCTCGTACGCAGATCAGCTGCTGTATTCCCTCTTTCTCCCTCCTCTCTCATGAGTGCAGCAAGTCAGCAGTGCTTTGCCAGCCCCTCACTGTGACGATGAGAGGATGAAGGCTGTCCTGGGCTGTGTACACCTTTACCTTTTTGTTTTCTAGCAGCATTTTATCTTTTGCTCCTCAAGATTTTGCTAGGGCTGTTTTCACGCTTCAGATCACAGAATCACAGAATGTTGGGGATTGGAAGGGACCTCAAAAGATCATCCAGTCCAACCCCCCTGCCAGAGCAGGAACCTCAATGAGATCACACAGGAAGGCGTACAGGAGGGTCCTGAATGTCTCCAGAGAAGGAGACTCCACACCCTCCCTGGGCAGCCTGTCCCAGGGCTCTGTCACCCTCACTGGAAAGAAGTTTCTTCTCAAGTTGAAGCAGAACCTCCTGTGTTCCAGCTCACCCCCATTGCCCCTTGTCCTGCCATTGGGCATCACTGAGAAAAGCCTGGCTCCATCCTCCTGACATTCGCCCTTAACATATTTATAAACATTAATGAGGGCACCCCTCAGTCTCCTCTTCTCCAAGCTAAAGAGCCCCAGCTCCCTCAGCCTTTCCTCAGCAGGGAGATGCTCCACTCCCTTCATCATCTTGGTGGCTCTGTGCTGGACTCTCTCCAGCAGTTCCCTGTCCTTCCTGAACTGTGGGGCCCAGAACTGGACACAAATCGTCATATCACAAATGTGCAGGGAGCTGCAAGGAACTTTCCAAATGCCCTCACATCCTCAAAAATAAGAGGGCTTTGAGGATATTGGGGCTTCCTGACTAGTTGGTGTCTGAAATGGCTAATTTGCCTGGAAAAGTAAAATGCCTTGCTGGGCAGTTACTGCAGAGATAAGTATGTTTTGGAGTCTATTTACACAAGCAGTTATTGCATACACCTGACTAGGGAAAGCAGGGATCCTTGGAGTCGTGCTGGAACAAGCACAGGCCCTGAGAACATTTGGTTTCAGGTTCCTGCCATGCTCCCGACTTTCCATACCAATTTGGGCAAATTGCTGGTTTCTGTACCATAAAGCTTTCCCCCATAAAACAGGACATCAACACTTCCGTGTCTTGCCATGGTGTTGTGGACGAGCACATCAAACTTCTGAGGCCACTGAATGGTAATTAGCTGCATCCTGGCATCATTATAGAATCTGGAGCTAGAATCTATTTCTTGGCCAACAGGTTCAACCCTCTCATTTCCTGGTAGAGCTTGTAAGAAAATCTTCCAGATGTATTTCCTGAGGGTGGGGTGGTATAGGTGAGAGGAAAGGAGAAGTCTGTCACTGATCCGTGTTGGAAAGTGCTTTTTGGAGGCTGAGGAATCAAGAAACACCCTCTCTTAAAGGATACCAGACTGCACCTCACCTTCACCTTAAAGAGTTTTCTGGCCTGGGGAATAGACGTTTGTATT
Organism: Antrostomus carolinensis; assembly: GCF_000700745.2. Classification (NCBI taxonomy): domain Eukaryota; kingdom Metazoa; phylum Chordata; class Aves; order Caprimulgiformes; family Caprimulgidae; genus Antrostomus; species Antrostomus carolinensis. The sequence goes on along the minus strand of NW_010289135.1, from coordinate 43,828 downwards.
CAGTCTATGTCTCTCTGCGTGTGTTTTTTGCAGTCACACGTGTATTTAACTCCAGCAACCCACTTCTGATCATCTCTTCCTTCCCACTGTGAGTCAGAGGGGTGAGGGAGTGCAGGTCTCACAGCAGAAACTCAACCCCACTGCACTGCAGAGTCTCATCTCGCTGCTGCCTTGGAACAAGAAACCTTGTGTGTTGCTCACTGGGTGATGGTGATTTGTCAGGAAACGTTCCTCTCCCCAGGAATAGAGCAGGTCAGCGGTCTCTGCTCAATAAATCAGCGGGGACTGAGGCAGGAGGCATGCTCCACCGGACAGGGAATGAATTTGGGGCTTGGTGAGTTAACTCTGCAGTTGGCTCGAGACGTGAGGAAACTGCTCGGTGTTTTACTTGACAAAAGAAGAAGTTTGTTAGCAATCTGCATTTGGCTAATTGATCTTAGTTCCAGTAAAGTCGGATGCTGGCTGTATTTCTTGCCTCTGATTGCATTACTGACTGCATTCTCCTTGCCTATCCATCTCGCCTAATGCACTGCCTGACTTTATAGCCCCCTCAATGGATTTAAGGACTTTCAACTGATGATCCTCCCCGGCTGTGGCAATAACCACTTGACTTGGTTGTCTGGCATGCTCACTGTGTGCCTGGACAGTGGTTTCATCAACACTTGCTGCTTGGACGTGGGTTTTTTTTTCTTCCAGGTGAAGCTTGGCCATGTGTCTTCAGGCCACACCAGGTCACATTAAACTGTTACCAGTTTCCATGAGCAAACGGGGTGGTAACACTTGCTGCTTGGACGTGGGTTTTTTTTCTTCCAGGTGAAGCTTGGCCGTGTGTCTTCAGGCCACACCAGGTCACGTTAAACTGTTACCAGTTTACATGAGCAAATGGGGTGATGCTTTTTGTCCAGCGTGGTCCATGGACTTATTTCTTCCTCCAAACAGACTCAAACTTTGCATTAAAGATCATTATTGAAACAATAACTTAGAAAAGGACCTTTCTGAGCCCTGGTAGTGCTCTCCCTTTCCTGTTTTCTTTGAAGCATGTTATTTGAGAAATGTCTTGCAAGAGGAACTGAATTGCTTGGCTTGCTTTTTTTTGCAACTTTTAAATACTCCGATTATTTCTAACTACACTCTAGTGACTGTTTCCCCCTCTGCCATCTGCAGACCTATTAAAGGTAGGATTCCTGAAATGAGGAGCATAAGGAGAAGGATGGAGCTGAGAATTAAGAGTCTGTTTTAATCAGAAGTTGTGATCAGGCTCTTGCTGAGGGGCACATTGACTGGGATTCATTTGCTCCCGTATTATCCTCGTAACATCTAAATGTGAAGTGTATTTTGGACTTCCTTATTTTTAGTCTAGGATGTTTTAGGGCATCTCTTCTCTTTTTCTTTTTAAAGTAAACCCTTCAATTCCCCACCCTCCAAATACAGCCCCACTTCATTTTCTTCTTGATTTGAAGTGGTTTTAAAAACAGAAAACCTGCACTTGGTGTCACTGTAGGTTTCCCCTTTAAAAGCAGAAATACATTTATGAGTGTACAAAAGGCTGAGTAGAGTAAATAATTTTAAAAAATTAAATTCAGGAGCTCAGAGGAAGGAACTGCTGTGGTTTCATTCCCCCTGCCAATACCCCAATGCTTCCAGAAATGCTGTAGTAGGCAGCAAGCAGTTTCCTCACCTCTCTCTCGATAAATTAATTCTGAGCCAGCCACAAATCACTCGGAACTGTCAAAGCAGACCTGTAGCATCAATTTTTTTTTGAAAACCCAACCCATGTAGTCCGTCATCGAGTAAATATTGAGAAGTCAGTAATTTTCACTGGAGAGTTATAGAGCTGCTGTCTCCCTCCCCTCTCCTGCAGCTTCTGCTGCGAAGGCTGCTCGCTGCTTGTAGAGTGGATGGAAAAGCTGGGAGGGGTAAGAGGATGAAGAGAAGGGAGGGACAGGCAATGAGAGAGCAGGAGACAGGACTGAGAGTGGAACGGCAAGCGTGGAGCTCGCTGCCTTCAGACAAAGCACGCCGCTGCAGCGCTCTGCAAGGACGCACGGTCGCTGGCTGAGGGGACACGGCTGCTGGCGGACCAGCAAGGATCGACTGAAGGGAAGGATGGAGACCCTGGGCGAGAGGGAGCTTCTTGCATAAATTCCAGGTTTTTTAGATGCTGCCCTTCTGCACAGGCTGTGTTAGGGGAGAGAGAGGGAAACCTTTTGTGATCTCTGCGTTTCTCGTGCTGCAGCGTGCACTAGAAAGTCTGGCCAGCTCTCTCAAACTCGCCGAGCGCGGCTCGCCTGGCAGAGGAGTTCTCCTGTGGACCAGAGCACCAGGATCCCTTACCCCAAGAATTTCCAGATGACACCGTGAGCTCTTGCCTTGTGCAGCCATTGCAGCGGGCGGGGGTGGGAAGGATGGCTTGGAAGGTACCACACAGCTTCAACTGACCTGAAGGTTCAAAGAAAGCAAACTTGCTTTTCCTGATCATCTTTTGATTTGCATTTACCCTTGAAACAGATGTGCTAAGAAGCCTGAAAAATTCTGCCTGGCTTGTATAGAAAATTTCCTGATGAAAAGGAGATCTCTGAACTTTTTTTCTCGTATATAAGGTCTCAAGCTTTTCTAGAGGAGAGTAACAAGTCACTGGACTCTCTTCCCAGGGGTGAGGGAAGGGAGAGCTTGTCTGCACAGTTTCCAGAGGGTGTTGGGAAGAATCTCATTTATCAGAGGAGGTGCCAGGGCTTGTCTTGGACTTGAGCTACTGCAGGAAGAGGAGAGAGTGTACTTGCATTTGGTTTCTTTTCCTTTTGACGTGGTTTGGAAGCAAGGAACTAAAATGCCTCTTCCTCCAGAGCTGCTCTGTGTTTGAGTGAGGGGCTCGAATGCAGCAGCTGTGCTTAGCTGAAGAAAATGAAGGAAGGGCAAATACAAGCATGCACCAAACACCTGGCAGGACTGAATTTATTGTGTGAAAACTGTACTGATTCCTCTGTCTCTCTTGCTGTCACCCAGTGCAGCAGTGTAGTTAGAGTCTCTGGTGCAGCCAGCCCGGTCCGAGCAGCGTGCTGAAATGCCTTGTGTCAGGATAGGTGGTAAAATGCCAGCGCCAGGACTCTCATGCTTGGGGTCACTCATCCCTCTGCTCCTCTTAACACCATAACGGCGAGAAAAAGCCCTTACCATGGTTTGCTTCTTTCAGGACTGCTTGGGGAAAAAAAGTATAAGCCCTTCTTTTCTTCTGCTGCAGTTTGTGTGCTTTCTTTGTCTTGCATGTCTTCCTGTGGACAGCTGCTCTAGTCTGGCTTCTGCTGCTTTTCTGCGAGTCCGTCGTGTCTGTTTTGTGTCTCAGCTGCATGAAGATGTATTTTTCTCTCTAGCTGCTTTGTGCCTCCAATGCACCCAGCCCTTTCCACCAGCCCGCTGAGCAGGGTAGCGCATCCGAAGTTACACGGACGAGAGGACCTGCACGTCTCCGTGCGTTTGTGAGCGGCTCCTCTCCGTTCCCCTCACACCTAACGACTGGCTGGGAATGCCTTGGGTGGAAGTTTGCCACCCTCCTCCCACCCCCTTCAAACCAGCCAAGGAGTGGATCCGCGTCCCCGTGGGGTTGGGCTTCATATGTTTGCCTGGCAAGGAACTCTCCTGAGCTCTGAACGCAGTGCATGTGGTGTCGTGGTCCCCGCAGCGCTTCTAAACAGTTTGCCTGGGCGAGTTGTTTCTTTTTCTGAGTGTTAACTGGGAATACAAATTAAAAACCCGGAGCCCACGGAGGCACTGGAAACTTGTTGTCCATGATCTGTGCACACGAGAAGAATTCTCTGCTGGCAGATTTGTTGTACTCTGAGCATCATTTTTTGGAGTTTCTTTCTAGTGATGACTATGATGTGGCAATGCCATCTGTCCTCCTCAGAGTGCCGCTGCTACCGCCTTAACGGCTTTTCCCTTTTCAAGCGTCTGCCGATTCCTCTCTCGTCAGGTTCACGGATGCTGGAGCAGAGCGTTGGGGAGTGGCTGGAGTCCATTGGCCTGCAGCAATATGAGAGTAAACTGCTTCTGAATGGCTTCGATGATGTCCGCTTCCTGGTAAGTTGTTGGAAGGGACCCACAAGCTCTAACAAATGTCTTGGCCAAACCTTGACTTGTTATCAATACCCCGTGTCAGCTGCAGAGCAGATCTGGATTCTGCAGCCCAACACAAGAGTCTTGGGGGTGTGTAGAAGGTTAAACAAAAGGAGGAAATGAGGGTTGTGTTGGGTCATTCATCCTCATGTTTAATTTGGGTGTTAACAGTTTTTTCACTATAATTTTTATATAAAATTTTATTTACTCTGCCCACTAAATCTTTACTGTCCAATTTACTCCAGAAATGGGAACTGAAATTCACTAGTGTTTTGAAGAAATCACTGAGCAGTCTGTGTTCTGGACTATGAAGGACGTGGTAGACCTCTTGTTGGAAGTATCCATCCTCTAAGCATGTAGGCAGGATGTTAATGAGCTTTGTTAATTGCATTGACACCGTTGACTCTGAAACCTAATGATGACAAGATGGTAATGCTTAATGTTGAGAGGATTTTTTCTAATAACCAGTGGCTAGAAACTTAAAGCTGCATGGTGTAAAAATCTGAGAATTCGTGTGGAACGATGAGCGGCAAAGACAGAAAATCTTGGTGCTGTGGGAGGGTTCTTCCTGCGTGACTTAAAGAAATGCTTTTTGAGTGTGGACTCACAAGTTTTGCAAATAAAGAATTGCTAAAATATTGATTTAAACCTTTGGAGAAGTCATTTGGGCTAATGTAATACCCTGCTTTGTGAGGAGTGGAGGCATCTCTTTGGTGTGGAGAGGTGAATACCCAGGAGGGTGTGTGTTTGACGGCTGTATCGTGAGCTGGGTGGAGGGGGTTCAAAAAACACGGCGGCCACCTCACAGTGGTGAGCAGGTGGAGAAGGATGGGAAGACTGGGTAGGGCACGGATGGAGGGGCAAGGAGCAGCCTCAGAAGGGCTACTTAAAGGCAGGATGACCTGACCAAGAGGATCAAGGTCCCTGTGAATGTCGGGGCATCTCCAAGCACCCCGAGAAGTTGAATTCTGTCTCAGCATCCAGCCATACCTCCATGGCAAGGAGCTTATCTCCTTGGGTCCTCATAGCCTGGTAGGGCCAATGCTCCCCAAGAGCTGGGTTTTACTGTGGTTTATGCTTCTTCAGTAGAAGAACTGCCAGTGACAGGCGATGGCCTCACCACACACCCTTCTGCCATGTCCTGTCCCTACAGCTGCGTGTGGCACCGTCCCTCTTCCCCGGGGAGGATTTGGGACAAGCTGCCCCTGCAGAAGCCCCAGCTGCTCTCACCAGGCTCCAGCATCACCTGCAGCCAAGTGGGACCAGGGACAACAGCTCCCACTGCTGCTCCCTGACCCTTCCTTGGGGACTCCAGCTTCCCCCAGGGTCCCACCCAGCTGGTCTCAGTCCACCCGTGGACCCTCAGCCACTGGGACCTCTGGTGCCCTCAGTTCCATGTGAGGTTTCAGCATCCCCTGCACACTGGGCTGGTCTGATTGACCTTCTGGGATGCTCTGGAGATGGTAGGATGAATTGAAATTAAATAATGCCCTGTAGATCCCTGATTGGGATCCTCTGCTGATGGATCTTTGACCTTTGTGGTATCGGTGGGCTGCTCTGACTCCAGCAGTGAGCAGATAAAAATGCCTTTACTGTGACTGGCCCTGCCTGACAAGTGTGATGATAGACCTCTCTCAGCGCAGAAGTTTAATAACGAAGGGAATTAACTTCCCACTTATCCCTAGAGAGGCAGGAGCTGGAGTCTCAGAAGCAGGAATTTTTATTGATTTATATTTTTTTGCAGTAAATAGCAACACTTAGTTGCAAACTGTCTGTTGCACAACTTCGTCATTTATAAGATGAAAGCCAAGACTCCTTGTACATGTCTCATAATGTGATTTTATGGTGTGTGTGGTAGGAGGTTTCTTTTAATATTGTTCACGGCTGGGTGTTTGTCTTCCCCATCTAAGGCTGGATAACTACTCCCAGTGTAGGAAATCAGCTTCTGCTGCTTTCGGGAGGTGGGCCACTCTCCTCGCTCATTCCTCTCAATGTTAAAAGGTTAAATAATTTAACAAAGATTTCCTGCAGACCCTGGCTCATTTCCATTTTGCTGCTTATCCCTTTTACTAGGAAGTTGACTCTGGCACCCATGACAAGACTGGCTCAAAATCCTTTCATCCCAGTCCTGGCAACTTCAAGCTAATACAGTCAGCCCAGTGTGAAAGTTTAATTATTAAGAATCTTTTTCTCCGTGGGGTTATTCTCCATCAGCTTCTGATGGGGGAGGAAAACCTTCAGATACAGTACCAGTGAGGAACTAGTGGTTAATTTGGTTTTAGCTGTGATTTTGATGTTCTCAGATGAATTATTGAAGTTGTAAATGCTAAAGCTGGTGAGTGCTGAACAGACCTGGCTGCTTGGCTCCTGGCGTGGCAGGCTGTCCATTCCTTTTCTTTTTTACATAACAATTTCTTTATTAACTACCACTTTCAATCGCTAATGAAGAATATTTCAAACTAAGTGGCATTATTTTCCTGGACTTTAAATGGTTTTTGCGAAAGGATTAGTCCCTATTAGGACCTCATTATGTTAAATATTTCAAAATCCAAAGAATGCTGGGTAATGGTTTGCAAATTACCAGATGGGCTATGAGGCTAATTAAATTTTAGTAGCAAAAATTAAGAAGTTGGGAGTCATTTTCTGTGTGAGATTTCACATGGCATTCCTCCCTGCCTGAGTGCAGAGGGGTTTTATCCGTGTGCCAAGGATGCTCCCGTGGCTGCTCCAGTCCCTGGGTGCCCATTTGTGAGCAAACAAGAAGCTCGTACGTCGGGTAGACAAGAAAATCATTGCAAGGGCAGAGTGCTGAGATGTGGAGTGATGGTACAGCTCTACAACAGGCAGCGTCCTGGAAGAGCAGCTCTTGAATGTGCTTATGAAGAATGCTCAGCCTGCAGTAGAGGGTAAATTAAAGTTGAATTAAGAAAATGGTCTAATAAAGAGCATATCCTGGAATTGCGGTGGGGACTGGCTGAAATCCGGCGTTTGCTGGCGCAGTGGAATTTGGTGCTGGTCTTCACTTGAGAAAAATAGATGTTTAAAATGTCCTGTCTCCCCAGTAGGTAGTACAGAGTTGATAAGAGACAAAAACTGGAGCCTGTCTTGTGCTTTTTCGTGCTCTTGTAGCCTGTAGTTTAGCTGGTTCTGGTTTCAGGAATTCTTAATTTCCTCTAGATTTTCAATTCTCTTGGGTTAATTTACACCCTGTATTCCAAAAGCCCTTACCCCTCAGGTAAGACAAATAATTCAAAGTATGGTAAAGTGATTTGGAAAAGTGCTCTGTAAGTATTTTGGGCTTCTTAATTAGATGCTAATCTAGGAAAGCAGAAACGTGCCTTGTTTCAAAGAATAATAATTGTGTTGTTCTCAGAAATCCAGAGATTCGTTATGAGGTGACGAGCTGTGATCTCAGGACAGGACCAGCCATCTCGCTGGTGATGCCTCTGTGTGAGCTGCATCTCCAGCAGCACCGAGGAGGAGCAGGGAGGGGACAATAATCCTGTTCCCTCTCTCGGGCTCTGCTCTGACACTGTGACAGTCAGTGACAGCAGAAAGAGACTTTGGGACCTGCAGTTTTCACAGGTTTAACTTGAAGAGGCAGAGTTGGAGATGTAAACCAGAATGTGAGGTAAAATGTGAACATTTTACAGGTTTTCCTGTAAAAAGGGAAGGTAGAAGTGTGTTTTAGCAGATAGCTGGAGTGGGCTGGGAATGTCAAGCTGAGGCTTCTCTGCTTTTGGAAATTCCAAGCATCTGGGACAAAGTTTTAGTGACTTATCACTGTGTTCTGCTCACCTTGGCCACAAGCTTGAGATCAACACTTCAGTTGTCAGCAAACTAACAATTTCTGTTGCAGTTCAGGTCTGCTTTGGTGAGAGAGTGATGGCTGTGGTCAGGACTGATGCTCCTCATGTGTGTGTCTCTGCCAGTGTTTCTCTTTTGGGGAAATTCAGGCCAAATACAAATAATACTCTCTTATGAGTGTCACTTGTAGTACCAGTTGGTTCTGAGCAATGTCAGTCAGAGCTTGTTGGGAATATTCTCATTTTTGGAACTTGCAGAGGTTTTTCAGGGCTTGTGAGTTGGTTATCAGGGAAGAACAAGTTGACACATCCGTGGTCAGGAGAAGGGAATCACAAGTGTTAACGCATAAATGCAGTGACTGTCGTCCTGCCAGGACACAGTAGGTGTGTTAGGAACTGGAGCTGGGGTGAGATGCTGCAGATGGGCTGAGTTTGCAGCTCTGGCCTCACTGATGTGTTGTTTTATTCCAGCTCTGAAAGCAGAATTTATCGATCAGTGTTTCCATGATGTCAAATTCTAGTTAAATCTGCAGAAGAAAACAAAACGCTGCGGTGTTCGATCTGGTGCACGAGAGCATCTCGGTGCTGCTGACCAGTTTCACAGTCACGTGTAAAACCAAGAACGTTTATGACTAGTTCAGATAAAGGATCTTGATCAAGTATTGACTTCAGTCAAGGGTGGGTATTGCTAGGCTGACCAGTTTCACAGTCACGTGTAAAACCAGGAACATTTATGACTAGTTAAGAATAAAGGATCTTGATCAAGTATTGACTTCGGTCAAGGGTGGGTATTGCTAACACCAGTCAGCAGGATCATTTAAACATCAATTTGACGTGACATTAAAACTTTATTTACCAATGTAAATAAAGTTTTAATGGGGAAGGACTTTTCATAAGGACAATTAATGACAAAACAAGGGGAAATGGGTTTAAACTGAAAGAGGGGAGGTTTAAATTAGATATTAGGAAGAAGTTCTTCACTGTGAGAGTGGTGAGACACTGGAACAGGTTGCCCAAGGAAGTTGTAGATGCCCCCTCCCTGGAAGTGTTGAAGGCCAGGCTGGATGAGGCTTTGAGCAACCTGGTCTAGTGGAAGGTGTCCCTGCTGCTGGCAGGGGGGTTGGAACTGGATGAGCTTTAAGGTCCCTTCCAACCCAAACCAGTCTGGGATTCTGTGATTCTATGAATGTACGTTTCTGCAGAGGGAGGTCTAAGTTTCTTTCATATTGTGTATAATCTTTTGGCTTGCTTGAGGGGGGAAAGAGGCTATAAACGATGGATTTAGGTAGATTAGTTTTCTAAAAGACTTGAGTTTTCTTTCCAAACACTAACATCTGCAAATTAGGTCACATTTCTGTGTCTGGAGAAATTCTTATATTCCCTTTAAGTTGCCTACAAGAGTTTGGTTGTGGTGTTCATGTGCAATGTGAGGAAAGAGGCTTTCCCTGATTTTCTTGCTGTGATTCTCCAGCATGAACCCCGCAGTCCAAGGGAGCAGAATCTTTTGCTCATCTTCTCCATTGCCACTGAGTGACCTTCACTGCCAGCATTGCTGGCTTGGGGCAATCAAGTTGTGACACTCAACTTCTGCTTTTAATGTGGGGTTTTAATTTGAAGAGCAGCTTGTTCAGCCAGCCAGGGATTAAAGAAAAAAAAATAATTTAAAAAAAGCAAGCTAAAATGGAGATGGTGCTTCAAATTCTCCTTCTTTGCAGCCTGCTGGAATTCTTTCATTAGAGGGGAAAGGTTTATTTGTGCGATGGGTAAATATAAGTGAATTGAAGCTGCTAGCTGAGTATTACTGGCATGGGCTGTGCTGTCCTTGACTTAGCAAAAATACAGCTTTACAAATCGAATGAAATCCTCAGCAGAGTTGCATGCCAAATGTTAACAGTCCTAATGAAGCAAGAATACCCCACCACCCAAAAGAAGCCACCCCTGCTACCTCCCACGTGGAGGAATGCAGGCCTTGCGTGGGGTGGGGTTGCAGGAGACCCATTGCCTCATCCTTCACCAGAGGAGGAAAAGAAAAGGTCAGATCCCAGAACCGTAGCAATGAGTGAGCAGTGTCATTCAGAAAATGAACTATAAATCAGCTTAATTGTCCTTGACCGGTAATGAGCTGGGGTAGCTGTAAGAGTAGGAAAAATGTCACAAGGATATAGACCAAGAGGGATTTTTCTCCTCCTAGAGCTTGGTCCCATCATGTCTCCTGTGATCACCAGTGCATCTGCAGCAAACGCTCCCTTTGGGAGATCCACAGGAAACTGGTTTTGCACCGAGGCACACAGTGCATCCCAGTGCCCCATGGCAAACACCAAGTGATCTCGAGAGAAAGGCCAGGCTGGACCCTGCTGCTCTGGGGAGAGAAGGGACGTGTCCAGTGCAGTCAGAAGGAATTGCAATAATTCCTGGTGGAATTCCCCCACAGGAGTGGGGAAGGAAATACCATTACCTGCACCCTCACTACAGTATTTTGTGATCCCACAGATCCCATAAATGTGTCTGAGATGCTTGCAAAAGCTTTTCCCCTTCCCTTGGAGGGCTGAATGTTTGCTGCTACCCCAGACAACTTTTCAGGCTGACATCTGAGAAGGGCAAACCTCACATGCTCTGGCAATTGTACCATTATTCTGTAGCTGAACTTTTCATTCAGTCCAAAGATATTTTGATTCACAAATGAGCAGGTAAAACAGAACATAAACCATTTTTTATTGCCTTTTTTTATTGTTCAAGCCTGGATTCCCATGGAGCGTGTGGAAAGCAGCTAATGCTGATTCAATGAGACAGCGTCAGAAACGGAAATCTGTTCTCCTTGTTAGTGCCCTGGGCTCCTCTGGGGTGTTTTTTGGGTTTTGGGGGTTTTTTTTAATTTTTTTAAGAATTGGGGAGAAATGGTAGAAACGTGATGGTGTTGGAAGAATGGGGTGTCCACAAATCATTTAGAGTACTGACATTAATTTGATTAAATGCAATTCAGTGCCATGTTAGATTAGCCTGCAGTGGTCTTTGTTACGGAAAAGCCTTTCTCTTCTCTGCTCTGTGTGTCTGCGCAAGCAAAGAGTTGATAAAAATGTAAAGCTGAGGTATGGGCTTGATGTTTGAGCAGAGCTGAAGTGCAGCTCAGTGAGTGTCTGCCAGGCTGGGTCCGAGGACAGTCCTCCCAGCTGCTGAGGGACATCCTGGGATGGATGAGGCTTTGAGCAACCTGGTCTAGTGGAAGGTGTCCCTGCTGCTGGCAGGGGGGTTGGGACTGGATGAGCTTGAAGGTCCCTTCCAACCCAAACCAGTCTATGATGTGCATGGAGCTGGGTCTCCTTCACCCTGTAGATCCCCATGTTTTGGGTGCTGGCTGACATCTGCACAATCCTAATTTTCACCCAATACCTGTCCTCTGGAGCACGGGGCATCTTCTGGTGTCCTCAGTGAATTGTAACTCTGCTTTGCATCATCCACTTCGTAACTCCTCAGCTTGGCTCACGGATGCTGGTCCCCTGGGCAGCAGCCAGACTTTTCACATGCTGTGAGATCGGGTGTGCCTCAGAGCTTTTTTTTTTTTAATATATTTTCATATAAAACTTGTCATTTTTTTAGTAGTCATCTGAAGAAAACTTAACTGACATATTCCAGTAGTGTTTTGCACCCAGTAATGATCTATGAAGAACAGTGACCTATCAGAGATGCCACGGAGAACATTTTACTGCTTCTACACTTGGTGAAACAAAGAGAGAACTTAGTGTGGTTGGAGAATATTTTAGTATGGATCCAGGTAATCCATAGATTATGATAGATGATGATAATAGATGATGCTTGGGGAGGTAGGCTTGGTTTCAACCTGAAGCAAGCTCTGTTCATCCAGGCAGAAGCTCTTGAGTGGTTCTGAGTTTGGTCTTCCCAAAGCCTGTGCTGCAAAACTCTGCCCAGCAGCAACATTTAGTGAGTGAACTGGAGAATTTGTGTGTGTTGAGCTGCTGTGGGTGGAATTAAATGCTGTTAATACCTAGAGGTGCTGGCAATCTGCCCGTTAACGATTGTGGATCGGATTTGGGGATCTCTTTGGCCTGGCTCTGGCTGGTTGGCAGATTTATTACTGAAATGGCTTTGGGTTATTTTTGTGACATAGAGAGGGAGTACATCAGCTGCATTACGTGGTATTTGCTGTGTATCTTTGCTGCCAACCTACTGGAAATGCGTTTTTTTTCCTTGGTCCCCAGACTGATTTTGATGCCCTGGATGAACACCCCATAAGAGTGGAGCTGGACCCTTGTGTGAGGGTTTCTGCCAAGCCTCTGACTGAGAATCGGTTCCTACAATGAAATTAAATGTTTTTGACAGTTCTCCAGTGGTTTTCAGATGCTACTTGGGTGGTTCACAAGGACTGTGCTTTGTCCACGATGGTTTTTTAGGTTTTCTCTGGAAGGGAATGGTGAGAGCAGAGACATGCAATGAAAACACATGTAGACATGGCACTTCAGGACGTGGTTTAGTGGGCATGGTGGTGTTGGGTTGACGGTTGGACTTGATGATCTTGGAGGTCTTTTCCAACCTTAATGCTTCTATGATTCTATGATCTGGGGTCTGAGAGAACTTTTTGGCTGTTCACCCACGGCTCTGACCAGGGAAATGCAGCAAAGCTGCACTGAAACTCCCCAGATGATGGAAATGGGCTTCATGGAGATCAGCGAGTTTGGAGTGGATTTTGAGGAGGAAAGTGGGTGGACCAGAACTAGCAATTTAGATGATACTTACATTTGATTCATTAGTAGCTTCAGGCCCAATAAACATTAAAAAAAACCCATTAAAGTAGCAGTTAATTTTTTTTTCTCTCAATAAAATTGCCTGAACTTGACAACCATGACCGATTCCCTCCGTTGCCATTGTCGTGCTGCCAGTTTTCATGGGGAAGAAAATGAAACAAAAATGAAGTGGCTGTGTGCTAATCTGGGATTTATTGTAGGTTTTTGTATACGAGCCCTTTCCACAATCAGTGCTCTGTGAAGAACTCGGGCTCCCTTGTCTTGCCCTCAACTAAACAAATATTTCTTTTTCCCCTAGTTTCCACTGAACTATCTCAAACTGATATCATTAATATCATTAAGGGAAGGGATGAAACCCCGTGGATCACAAAGCCAATTATAAATACATATTTGTGATCAAGTCCTGGTCCCTTGGCTCTGAAATTGGGGTGCACAGGTCCTGGCTTTGGGCTCGACAGCCTGCTCGGAGATAAATAAGCTGCTGGCACAGGTTTGTTGGAGGAGCTGAGCAGGCAGGGATGGCTGAGGAGCTCTAGGTGTGCAGTCTGTAATCAAAACTGGATTTTATGAGGTTTTAGTGCTTTTTTTTGTGTCTATAAAAGGGGGTGATGCCACGTACTATCACCAGGGGTCTTGGATGAAAAGCCTTCAAGTGCAAATCATGCAGATATACAGACAGAACACAAGCTCGTTTCTAGGATAAGATGATAAATTAGTCCATTAATGAGGCATTAGCTGCTCATGTCCTGTTGTACAAGATATATTAGCGGGGCTTTTTTCTCCATACAGCCCCTCATGCAGTCAGAGGGTCGAGGCTGGCCAGGCTCTGCGGTGGGAGCAGGGCTTGGCTGGTAGCTCCCCACACCCTGCTCAGAAGGGTTTTGAGCACACAGCTTGGAGGGGCTGGATGAGGCCAAACATGCAACTTCCAAACCCTGCAGGGAAAGAAAGAGCTTTGTCATTAACTACTGATAGATTTGGGGCCGGGGATCCCGTTGCTGGCTGCGGTGGCTTTGTCAGCTCCCAGGAATACTTTGGCTATAGCTCACCTTTCTGAATTTCATTGCCTTCCCTTCTCCTGGGGATGCTCCCCAAGGCTGTGGGGCTGTGAAGTTGGGTGGCTTTTTACAAATCTGGCAGCAGAAGCACACAGGAGCTCAAGCAGAGCCAGGCAGGGATCACCAAATCCCCTGGCTGGGCATGGAACTGAGCTGGTATCTTCTGGACTGCAGACCCTGAACTGTTTGCATTAAAGTTCCTGAAAGCTGCAGCTAGCCAGGACCAAGATGACCAAAATGAGAGTTCTTGATCCTTTTTTTTCACTTGAAAAGGGGAAATCTAAGTTTTAAGGCTAAGGAAGGCGCAACCTCTGTTTTCAGGACTTGCTGCCCAAGGAAGTTGTGGCTGCTCCTCCCTGGAAGTGTTCAAGGCCAGGTTGGATGAGGCTTTGAGCAACCTGCTCTAGTGGAAGGTGTCCCTGCTGCTGGCAGGGGGGTTGGGACTGGATGAGCTTTAAGGTCCCTTCCAATCCAAACCATTCTATGATTCATATTGTCCCTGTTTAGGCTGGGTCTGGAGTGAGCTGGATGCTTCTCCATCTCCCACATCCAGGTTTTTTGGTTACCAAAAGTAAAGCAATAGCAGTGGCAGCAAAATCCTTGACAAGATGCTAATTGTCTTGAATGTACTGAGGAGGAAAAAAGAAAAAGAGCTTTGTATGCATTAATCTTAGGAAAAATGGGATGCTTTGGCTCAGGCAGCTGAAGGCACTCTGCTAGAGATGTTTGCAGAAGTCCTTTGTAGTCTGGAAAAGCTGTGTTTGGGTTTTGCATCTGTTGCTTTTAATAGCAAAAACATTCTGGTCCCCGTCTTCCCTGCAGCCCGTCGGGGTTTAGTCACAGAGGCAGCACTTGTGTCCGCGTGAGCTTAGCGAGACAGTCGGGATTCATTGCACTGCCTCGCTGGCTGGATGAGGCTACACGTCCTATCCGAAACTTTTGCTGCCTCGAGCCCTTCCTTAGCTGGAAAGAGAGAATGGACCCAAGCCAGGCTCTGTGCGAGAAGCAGCATCTGAAAATTGGGTAGTTAAGAGCCTGCAGAGTGTCCTGCTGGAGGAGGAATGCTGGCAGATTTCAGCAGCTCTGATTCTGGCACGCTTGCCTTCAGGGTCACCTCACTAGCAGGAGAGGACACTACCTGCCTACCACGTAACCTCTGACTGGGCTGCTTTTTTTTTGCCCTTTTTTGCCTTTTTTTTTTCTTTCATGAGAAACCTGGAGCCTTGCAGGCTGTTTAATTACAGTGCAAGATGTGAAGCATGACTAGAGCAGACCCTTTCTCTAAAAGCTTGTGTTTCTGTAGGCAGATCAGCTGCACCAGGGTCCTTCGGGGCTTCCCAGGGCAGCCCAGATGAGGACATGGGTCACTGGCAGATCTCTGCCCTCCTTTGGGACAATACAGAGGGGGTTCAAAGGTTTCCCCTCATAGTCATGTGTATTTGTGCCTTTCCACGGAGGGAGCTCTGTTGAGCTCTGAGGAAGCTGAAGGCTGGGTTGGGGGACGAAAGCCCCTCGGGACTCTCTGGCAGCCAGTCTCTTACCAGTTTGAACCTGTGGAGTGGAATTCACCTTGCCCAGTTTCAGATCTCTGATCATTCAGGCTCTTTGGATTGCCAGTGGGAGTGGAGGAGGACTCATCAAGGTGATGTATTTCACCCCAGTAAAGATGCACTGGAGAAATAGCCCCTTCCTCACCCTGACACACGTGTGTGCAGCTGAAGCTTAGGGGGGAATTGTGCTCCTGTGTCCATTGCAAAAAAAATTCCAGCCTCTGCTTCCTGGTGGATTCTTTTTTAGGGATCATCCCAGCAATTCTGGGAATAAAAAAAAAATCACCAGAGGTTTTTCTAGCAAGACTGATTAACGTGTGTGCGTGGTGCTGTACTGAAGTCTGGATTAACACGAGGATGTGTGTTCTAGGAACAAAACCTGAACAAGCCAACTGCAGCGCAGGGAATGCTGCAAGCTCATTCCTGATGGAAACCAGGAGAAAAGGGTGAGGAGTTGGGATGAACTAGGCTTTGGGATGTCCCCTGCTCCCCTGGTGTGGATGAGCTCTGACCTGGGCGCTGCCCTGAGCTGCATTTGCTCTGCTCAACCCACAGCCAGGAGAAATGCACGAGGTAAAAAGCGCTTGTCGCAACAAATAAAGCCTGAAATACGTCTTTGGAAAGTCTTTTTGATTCTAATTGGCATTTCTGAGGCTGTTGCTGGAGGAATGCAGAGGACCAGGCTAAGAGCAGAGCGAGTCCCTGGGAGCTTTCCTCTCCCTCTCCTCCAGCTTTTGCTGCATCCATCCTCAGAGGACCCGGAGAGGGGCTGACCACGAGTCAGGCTGCCAGGATTGCTCTGCAGCCTCCAGCGGGGCACTTGGGAGGTGGCATCTTTAGACCTGGTTGCTAACCTGTGTCACTCACCACCAAAGGGGACCTTTGTTTTCCCCCCCAAAAAAACCCTAAAACAACTAAAAAAAAAAACCCCAAGAAAAAAAAAAAGTTGGCAAAAACCTGCATTGGGGATAGTGTTTAAAAATCAAAACCAAACTCCCCAAAAGCCCCTCACCAACCCTGGCAGCAGTTTTTCCTGAAATTTTGCAGCCCTGCATCACAACCATCTCCCTTTGACCGGCCCTTTGTCACCAAGAGGCTTTGTTCCATCTGGGTGATGAATGCTGTGTTCCCTCTCCCTCCCCGAGCTGCTGGGTGTGGATGTGTCTGCTGTCACCCCCTCCTCGGTACAGCAAAGAAACGGCTCTTGCCTGGTTCAGGGACAGACCTGAGACCATTGAGGAGCCCAGAGCCTGGCGTGAGCTGGCAGTGTGGAGGTTGGGAAGGATGGGGATGGTGGTGAGAAGCGAGGGAGATGTGGTGGGAGAGGCAGGGAAGGATGAAAGCCGCGACAGACCCCGGCTGGGTCTCTGCCTGGGAACCCTCCTTGCTCAGGGAGCTTTTTGTTCTGAGTGATTAGTTGCTGGTTGAGCAGAGAGGTGGTTTTGTTGGGCACTAACCAACAAACCTGCGGCGATTCCTGTGCCGGAGGAGTGTGGCTCAGAGGCAGGTGGCAGCGGTGGCCCCAGCTGGAGCATCTCTTGCCCCTTGGCTTTAGTCTGAAGAGCATGTTAAGTGCAAACAGGTTTAAAGTCTGGTTGGAGTAGCTCATCTGTTCGCTTGGCGAAGGTTAAAAGATCTCCAGTGTGTTTGCATTTAATTATCTATTTTAGTGGCAGGTTTTTTTATATATTTTTTTTTCCTAGGAGATGAAATCTGGTTGGGTTTAAAGGACATTTCTCCAAGCAGAGCCTGATGCACAATAGACTGTAATGATTTATTTGGAGCTGCTATGCTTTGTCTATCCTTGTTAAGTACCCTGAGAATACGGACTGGCACTGAGGGAATTTAATGTGACACATAAAAATAAGGAGTGTTGGAGAAAGCTGTAGGCTTCACAGTATTTAACTAGCTTGGATCCTTGCTACATAACAAGCAATTTTCCTTGAATTTAAGATGACAAAAATGAGAGAACACCTATTGCCTTGCCTTGGGACTGGCACTGCCTGTGTCAGTGTCAAATAAGCAGCCTGGGAGAGCCTGAGCTGCCAGCCCTGCGCTGCTAGTTTGGGAGAGTGGCTGTGCTAAAGTGGATTAGCACCAAAAAAGCTCAACATTGGAAAATAAACATGAATAAAAATGTAAACAGGATCAGTAAGCTTGTTTAAATTTTATACCTGAAAATGGCACGTGGCTGTTGTCACAACTCATTTGGCTGCGAACCAAGGAGGGTGTAAAGAGGTGGGTGTTGAGCTCTTCTCCCAGGTAACAAGTGATGGAACAAGAGGAAATGGCCTCAAGTTGCACCAGGGGAGGTTTAGGTTGGATTTGAGGAAAAACTTCTTCACCCAAAGGGTTCTCAGGCATTGGAACAGGCTGCCTAGGGAGGTGGCGGAGTCACCATCCCTGCTGGGATTTAACAGATGGGTAGATGAGGTGCTCAGGGACATGGTTTAGAGGTGGAATTGGCAGTGTTGGGTTTATGGTTGGACTCGATAATCTTAAAGGTCTTTTCCAATCACTGTGATTCTGTTCTTGGTGTCCTGGTTGGTGTGTGAAGGGTTTGCTGTGAGCTGTGCCCTTGCTAGCATCCTCCTTGAGCCCCGATGCAGCTCTGGACCCGGCTCTTCACAGAAAATTAAGCACCAGAGCACCAGGATGGGCAGGTTGGGGGAGCAGAGCAGGTCGAGGTGTCAGGAACTGCAGGTTTCAGATACCCAAGATGTGACATTAACCTGCTGCAAGGATGTCAGTGAGTCAGTCCTTCCTGTGCTTCAGTGATGCTTTGCTCTCCAGCCTTACAGGAGAAATCCCATCACTTACTCGATCCCTCTTCTGAGCATTTAAAAAAGCCCATTAAAAGCCATCTCCCCCTAGGAGATGAATTCCTTGCACATGTGCTGCCTCCAAAGGACCTTCTAGCAACCCTGGCAGCAGAGCTGTAGCACACAAAAACGCTGATGCCAGGTAAGGTGCATGTCAGGGGAGTTCAGCTGCCTTTAATCCTTTCCCTCTTCCCCTGAGCTGAGCACTCGATCTCCTGCTGTTACAGGAATGCACGTTGAATGTGGCTCTTTGGCTTAAAATTTGTGAGCAAGAAAGGGGAGGGATGTTTTCCCTTCGTTTTGGTGGGATGCTGCTGCTAACAAGCCTGTGTGATCACTGCCTGGGACAGTGGCAGCCTCTCCACTTCACCCACGTAGCAGGTTTGCTCTCAGAGAATCACAGAATGGTGGGGTTGGAATGGACCTCAGGAGATCATCCAGTCCAACCCCCCTGCCAAAGCAGGTTCACCTCCAGCAGGTTGCACAGGTGGGTTTGAACATCTCCAGAGATGGAGACTCCACACCCTCTCTGGGCAGCCTGTCCCAGGGCTCTGACACCCTCACAGTAAAGAAGTTTTTCCTCATGTTTAAGCAGAACCTCCTGTGTTCCAGTTTGTGCCCATTGCCCCTTGTCCTGTCACTGGGCACCACTGAAGAGAGTCTGGATGCATCTTCTTGACACCCTTTAGATATTGATCAGCATTGATAAGGTCCCCTCTCAGCCTTCTCCAGGCTGAACAGCCCCAGCTCTCTCAGCCTCTCCTCATAAGAAAGATGCTCAAGGCCTCTCAATCATCTCTGTAGCCTCCACTGGCCTCTCTGTCAATGCAGCGGAGCCTGTTGCTGCTCTTGCACTAAATGGACACCTCAGAGCCTTCAACCAAGAAAAAGTGCAGTTGCTCACCACCTGCTGACCAATGCCCAGCCTGTGCCAGCCAGCGATCCCCGAGCCAAGACAGTCCCAAAACCCAAACCCTGGAAGAGCGAGAGCCCGAGCAATCCCGGAGAGAATCCCCTGTCTTCCAGTCAACCCTGGTCGATATACTGACATGACATGATTGATCTGGAATATCCCATTGGCACATCTAAATGCCAGTTTGGGGTTTTGCTAATTACTGCACTTCTCCCTCCCAGTCCTAATGCAGCTGTGAACCCACCAGCCTTGAGCTGATTAATAACATCAGTACTTTTATCAGTGTTCTTCTCATACCAAGCTTTACACTGAAACTAAAACACAGCTATTCTAACTACTGAGAAGAAAGTTATCCCAGCAAAACCTCAGGACAAGGGGGCAGAGGGAAAGGCTGTTCCTCCTCCTCCTCTGCCCTTGCAGGAGGCAGCATCGTCCCCGTGGGGATGTGTTCAGGCAGGTCAGCTGCTCAGAGAGCACTTCACTGCTTCCACGTTGAGCTGTTGCATTTAAAGCAGGTGGTCCTGAGCAAAATGTACGTGCTGAAATACTGCTGAAAGCGCGGGGTGGGAGGAATACACAGCATTTGCTGCCCTTTAAAGAGGCTACTTGGTGATCTTCCTTTGTCTTTGTCTCCTGAAGCCCTGACCGTTCAGCCCGCTGTTCCCGCATGCCCTTGCAGCAGTGAATTGCCCGACAGCCAATTTTAATTAGGTTTCTTTTATAAAACCAAAATGTGGAACAGCAAAGTGCTGTCAGCTCAGACCTTCAGCTGTGACTCTCTTGGGAGCAGCGGGAGGAAGGTCCAGGGAGGGGAGGGGAGTCCAGGCTGGAGCTGAAGCTGTCAAACAGCAGCGTGGGCTCTTCCAGCCATGGGGAGACGTGCCCGGGCGTCCTGCTGAGCTCTCCCCAGGTACGAGGGCTGTGGGCAGGGAAGGAGGTTGTGATGGAGGTTCTTCAGATGGGGGTGAAGTCAGCACACTCTGCATGCATCAGCTTTCACTCTGTGCAGGGAAGTAGGGTAGAAAATGAGCTTTAACGGAGTGGTGTGTGGCCACCAGAGCTTCTCTGCCTGGGGGACAGAGGATAAATCTGACCTTTGCCAAGTCACCTGCTCTCGTGGAAAGAAACTGAGATTTCTCGGCAGCCCTGGAGGCTGAGCTGAGCTGGATGCCCCTTCTCCAGCACTGTGTGGGGCTGGGGGATTACTTGGGCAGTGTAAGGGGCGATGTTACGCAGCAATTAAAGCGTCTGTGCGTCAGACAGGGAGGTTGCTGTGAGCAATGGTCTGAAATCCAGCGGCTGGAATAGATGCTGCAGGAGGGAGGGGATGGCAGTGCCCTGTCCCAGCAGTGCCCCTCTTGGTGCCCGAGGTCAGTACATGGGGTAGAGCTGTGATGTTTAGGAGCCTTCCTCCTCCTCGTCCTCCTGCCCTGGGGATGTGCTGGGAGGTGAGGTCAGGAGGATGCTGTTGCATTGTCTCTGTTCCCACAGCTCATGTGGCTTCTGTTGCCCTCTGCTCCCATGTCCTTCCTTCCTGTCCCCACAGGGCTGTAATGTCATGGAAGACCAGGACCTTCGGGACATCGGGATCGCTGACCCCCAGCACCGTCGGAAGCTCCTCCAGGCTGCTCGCTCCCTCCCAAAGGTCAGCGCTGACGTCCCTCGTGTGAAGCAGGGACAGGGCATCTCCCAGCATGGCTGTGAACAAAGAAGCTGAAGCTGCCAGTCCCTGTGACTTCATCCAGGTCCCTGTGACCCACGGGGGGATCGCAGGGGCTGTGGGAAGGGGTTTGGGAATAGCAGGGAGGAGGAGGAGGAGTATATTGCTCCACCAAGCAATGCGGATGGGATGACTCTGTGGTGGGGAGAGGGTGGCTGCTCCTCCTGCCAGTTTTGATCCCACGTGCATTCCCTGTTTATACAGTGATTTTTTATTTTTTTTTACTTTAAAGCTGCTGGAGGAGATGATGATGGCCTTTAAACTGATTTTGACTGATGCTGTATGCTTTGGTATCCCAGACCCCTGTGGCTTTTAACCCTTTTCTTGTGCTTTTCCAGTTGAAACCCCTGGGCTGTGATGGGAACAGCCAGCCTTCGGTTCCTGCATGGCTCGACTCTTTGGGGCTGCAGGATTATATTCAGTCCTTCCTCTCGAGTGGCTACAGCTCTATTGACACTGTGAAAAACCTCTGGGAGCTTGAAATAGTCAATGTGAGTATTGCCTTTCTCCTGGCCGTGGCAGTGAGGTCCTGCCCACGCTCCCTGCAGGGCTGTGACTTCAGGGAGTCGAGTTAAATGGGAACAGAGCTGCTGGAAGAGGAGCCAAGGGCAGGAAAACCTACAGTGACCATCATCTCTCTCTGTGCAGGTGTTGAAAGTGAATCTGCTCGGCCATCGGAAGCGGATCATCGCCTCCCTGGCAGACAGACCTTACGAGGAGCCACCGGCAAAGCCGCCGCGGTTCTCGCAGCTGAGAGTGAGTCGCTGTCTGTGTTCCCTGCCTGGCTGGTGTGTCTGTCTGAGCGCGCTCAGCAGTGGCCGAGGTGCTTTTATTCTGCCCTGGCTCTCCTTCCCCTTCCTCCCTTTCTTTCAAAGAACTAAACCCAGGTCTGTCAGGAATAATTGTCCCCTTTCTGATGAGCAGCTGTTACCTCTGGGGGACTCAGGGATGTGGGATGTGTAGAGGATGTTTACTGAGAGCTCAGGTCCTGGATGTGTGTCCAGGCTTCGAGAAGGAGGCACATTCAGCCTTACTCTGCTGCTTTCATGTGCAGGAAATTCAACCTAGCAAAATCAATAAAAAGGGGGAAAAAAATCCTTACAATGTCAATATTTAAGTTAAAACTCCTTCGAAGGCAAGTATTGAGAGTAATAAGTGTAGAGGGATCTTTGAAAATGGCATTGCTTTTTAAAATAAGGAAAGGGCAAAACCGAAATGGCTTGTTTCTTATGAAAACACATTGATTTGACCTGGACACTTGGGTTACTCCTGGTTCTCAGGTACTTGGTGGTTTGGGAAGAAAGTTCTTGAAGTGTTGAGACAACTACACATCTGGCTGTGCGGAGGAGGGAGTGTTTTGTGTTCATCAGTTCCCAGGGATGTACCTTGGCTGCTGCTGGAGATGGTGCAGAGCCCAATACTCCCACTCCAAGTGTGGTCAAGCAGAACTTGGGAAGTGCAGCAGCCAGGCTGGCTCTGACTTGGCCAGAGCACCTGGAGCTCTTGGCCAAGAATAAACAAAAATAATCACAGATTTGATGTTGTGATGTACGAATTCTCCTATGGCTGGGCCCCACAACAGCAAACATCACTGGATGTTTGGGCAGACGTGCTCTAGCTGAAGTGGTGGATGAGTTTACCAACTCTTGGCTTTCTTCTTTGTGGGTCAGACTCCACCTTCCTTGTGCAGAACCAAGCTGAAGTGTGTGAACACATCAGTACTGGGAGAAATCTTAATGTGGCCAGTTGGATCCATTCAGCTTTTCATCTTAACTCCAGCGACCCAAGCAGCAAATACTCACACAAGCATGACCCTGCTATTGACATGAGTGGGGGAAGATAATATTCAGCCCTTGCAGGTCAGATTCTGGATGCCGGCCCCATGGGAAGTGTCAGGCAGCTCCTTCAGATCAAAGAGCTTCCGTGCAAGCTGGGTGCCTGCACTGAACAGGTAGCAGGGTGCTACTCCCACCTCTGTGCCCTGCACTGGAGGGGAGGACTGAGCTGATGTTCTTCCCCTGGTTTCCTGGCCAGACATCAGGCAGCGTTCCTGCAGGCAGGAGTGTGACATGGCTCAGCTGGTGAGATGGGATGCAGCTGGGACCTCTGTTTTGATTGCGCCCTTTGGGAGTCTGTGATCTGTCTCCCTGGGCTGGCTGGGCTTCTCTAGAGCTCTTGCTGCCAAATAGCACTCGATGTGATTTGTGGATGTTGATTTTTTTTTTTGCTGTGAGTGTGGCAGCCTTTGGATGTCAGGCCCTTCGTTATCAGGGTTGGCTGGGAGGGGAGTCATTGTCTTCACTGTTCTTCCTGAAAACCGACGTTTGAGAGCTGAGTTTGGCAAAACCCGTTGAGCTTGCGGTGAACCTGTGAGCAAGAGTGTCGTGCTGCTTCCTCCCAGTGTTTGCAAATCAGCTTCCTGGAGCAGGAATTGGGAGTGATTGGAGTTTCCTCATCCCAAACATCTGGTCCTTGCCCTGCTGCAGAACTCTTCCCTCTTGCCTTGGATTCCCGAGGCTTTTCAACCAGAATGGTCTTAGCTGAAGTGAGTTGGGCTGCTCACGCTGGGTTTTTTAGGAACTGGGGTTCAGGTGTAAAAAAAGAGAAGGTTCACACTGGTGCTGCACAGGGTGCCAGGTACAAACCCTGCACCTTTGCCCCGCTGCTCAACCACCCCTTTTTCAGGCATCAAAAGCTGGGACAGGCAGCAGCCAGCTGAGGATCTGCTCTTCTCTGACACATCCTCTTGAGATGGATGAGACTGCAGGCAGGGTTGTTGAGGGATGGAAGAGGAGTCCTTTGGTGCAGCAGCATCAACTGATTGATATGCTGGACGGGGATGAGCCTGTGGAAGAGAATGGGCCATTTGCAGCATTTCCTGGTGCTACAGCTGGTGCGATCCAGCGCCTGGCTCGGGCGTGGGGAGCGGAAGGACGTCAATGGCAAATTAAACAAGTCCATTGAATGGGACTAATCCGTGTTGCAGCTGTGAGCTTCCCGCGGTGTCTGCCGGGCCGGTTGGCACGTACAGGCAGCGGATCTTGCCTGCAGTAAGAGCCAGGCTGTCAGGCATCTGGGCTGATCTCTCGCTGGGCAACCAGGGCTTTTCTCCTGGGGTGGCTGCTCGTCAGCAGCTTTGAGCACTTTGCTCAGTGCTTTAGCGGAGCCTGTTCCTCTATAAACACCCTGCCCACAGCTCAGCGTGTCTCCTGCCCTCCTGGGATGAGCTTTTCCTGGAGAAAAGGAGGCTGAGGGGAGACCTTCTTGCACTCTACAACTCCCTGAAAGGAGGGTGGAGAGAGGTGGGGGTGGGTCTGTTCGACCAAGGGACAGGACAAGAGGAAATGGGCTCCAGTTGTGGCCAGGGCAGTTGAGATGGGATGTGAGGAAGAATTTCTTTGCTGAAAGGGTTCTGAGGCATTGGAAGGGGTTGCCCAGGGCAGTGGTGGAGTCCCCATCCCTGGAGGGAGTGAAGAGTCGTGTAGACACAGTGCTGAGGGACATGGGTTAGTACTTGTCAGTGTTGGGTTCATGGTTGGACTCAATGAGCTTAAAGGGCTTTTCCAACCGAGGCAATTCTGGGATTCTGTGAGCTCATGGGAGGTGTGCTCAGCAGAAGGGGCTGCATCCCTGTCTGAAATCATCCTGGAGCAAATCACGGGTCTGATGTGGAAAATAAATGGTGGGATGGATGCCCCTGAGGCAGGAGGAGGAGCTGACCCTGTTAACTCTGCTCATTGCAGAGTGTCAGACACTAAAAGGGGAGCGCGGGGTGGGCACGGCCACAGCACAGGCTGACCAGGGTGGTTTGTGGTGTCTCTTTGTTTCAGTGCCAGGACTTGATGTCCCAGACATCATCGCCCCTGAGCCAGAACGATTCCTGCACAGGCAGATCTGCCGATCTCCTGCTGCCCTCCGGGGACACTGGGAAGAGGCAACACGACCGTGGGACTGAGGTTGCTCCCTACTCCAGAGCTGAGCGCTACAAAGCACAGGTCAGTGGGTGCTTCTGTGTGTCCTGGGGGGGTCCCTCTGCTCAGTTCAGTGCAGACCCTCCCATCTCTGGAGCCAGTGAGGAGTTAGGATGATGCAGGGAGAGCCAGAGAGCCGGTCAGGCACAGCTTCCCTTGAAGCTTTCCTTCCACAGCTTTACCTCTCCTATGAGAAAGGCTGAGAGAGTTGGAGTTGTCCAGCCTGGAGAAGAGAAGGCTCCAGGGAGACCTTATTGCACCTTTCAAGACTTGAAGGGGCCTATGAGAAAGCTGGGGACAAACTTATTAGCAGGGCCTGTAGCGCTAGGACGAGGGGTGATGGTTTTAAACTAAAAGAGGGAGATTTAGACTGGATGTGAGGAAGAAAATTTTTACTATGAGGGTGGTGAAACCCTGGCCCAGGTTGCCCAGAGGTGGTAGAAGCCCCATATCTGGAAACATTCAAGGTCAGGTTGGACGGGGCTCTGAGCAACGTGCTCTGGTTGAAGATGTCCCTGTCACTGCAGGGGGTTGGACTAGAGACCCTGAAAGGTCCCTTCAACCCAAACCAGTCTGTGGGATTCCCTCAAGCACTAGAGCCAGCAGCTCATTTATGCCTCAATCTCACCTTGAAAACACGTGACTCACACTTCCATGAGCACTGACACCTCCAGCTGCTGCCTCCTCCCAACCCCTGTGGCATTTGGCCATTGTGAACCTCAATTGCATCAACCCAAAGAACCCTCCTGGGATCTGTGTTTCAATCCAGATTTTCCCTGTCGTGGCTTCACGTCCATGTTTCTTCCCTTCCAGGAGGACCGTCGGGAGTCAAAGCTGACCCTGCGCCCCCCCAGCTTGGCTGCCCCATATGCCCCAGTCCAAAACTGGCAGCACCAGCCAGAGAAGCTCATCTTCGAGTCCTGCGGGTACGAGGCCAACGTAAGTGGCTTTTGGCTTGTGGAGGTGGCGAGGATGAGGAGGTTTCTGGGGTCAGGTTGTTGTGTGTGGAGTTGTCACACTTCCTCCTCCTTCTCCTTCTCCCTGGGTGACCTGTCCCTCTCCAGCCAGGGCTGTGGGTCCGTGGCACTGCCTCGGGGTTGGCAGGTTGACTGTTAACATCTCTCCCTCTTCCAAACAGTACTTGGGCTCCATGTTGATCAAAGACCTTCGAGGGACAGAGTCTACGCAGGACGCCTGTGCCAAGATGAGGGTACGGAGGCCACGGGGACAGGGGGGATTCACTCACAACCGGTGCTGGGTGATGTGGAGAGGGGAATGGGGGGGTGTCAGTGAAGCTTTGGTTCCCCAAACCCTGCAGAGTGTCCCTGGGCAGAGCAGAGGCCCAGAGCACCTGACGGGCTGTGCTGCTGGTGAGCTGCCCCTCCCCAGTGCTTTTCCCCATGGTTGGAAGGTCTGTGTGCTGGGAGAAGGGAAGTTCTCACTGGGGAAAGGGGTAACGGGTTTGCTTCAGATCCTCCTCCCTTCCCCTCTGCTCCTAGCAGGAGCAGGATTTCCTCCTCCTAGTCCAAGACCCCCAAGACCTGTCTTTGTGAGGTGGTGGGCTGGGGAGGTGCTGAGGAAGGGAACATTTATTCACAACTGGTCACTTCCATGTTTTAATTTCTGAAGAAATCCACAGAGCATATGAAGAAGATCCCGACCATAATACTGTCCATCACGTACAAAGGAGTGAAGTTCATTGATGCCTCTAACAAGGTGAGCTTCAGGTGCCTTGAAAGTGGTGTCTGGAGGGACAAGACCTGCCTGGGGGGCTGCAGGTCATATCTAGTGGCTCCAGAAGCCACGGCTGATCTGGAGGAGCCCAGAAGAGCTCCAAGGTGTGGTGATGGTTATCTGAAAGCCAAGGCTTGGCAGACTGGCTGCTCATGGACCATGTTGCCATTTATTCCTGCCATGGGAGGGAGCTGGGACTGGTCTGACTGGGAGACCCCCCCTCCCCACCAGTACCTGTTTTGCTCCCAGCTCCCAGCACATGCTTGCTGTGACCACTGTTTGCCGGGTGCATTTGCCATCCCCAGAAGGGTGACGGGTGCTTGTGGTTGGCTCTCTGGCAGAATGTCATTGCTGAGCACGAGATCCGGAACATCTCCTGTGCTGCTCAGGACCCTGAGGATCTCTGCACGTTTGCCTACATCACCAAGGACCTGCAGACCAGCCACCACTACTGCCACGTCTTCAGCACCGTGGATGTGGTGAGTGGGTTATCACATCTCATCTCTCAGCACACTGCAGTCCTTTGCAGTCGCTTATTTCATCGCTCAGCTTTATTGGTGACTCATAGAACAGGGGCTGATCTGGTCCTGTCTAGGGCTCTTTCACCTGTTTCTGTCCTAAAATACTCCTTTTGGAGCTCTGGCTCAAAATGTTTTTACTTTGGAGCTCTGTTGACAAAGAGAATATTTGTCTGGCTTTGTTACTCCAGTCTCCAGTGCTGAATACAGCAAGGCAGGAGTTTTTTTTCCCTCCTGGGGAATATACCGTGACCAGAACCCTCGTGCACTCTCAATTATGCTGAGTGTAACGTGCTGATTTACCAGCCTTTTAATTCACCGAGTGTGGAAGCGGAACTTGCTTTTATTCTTGGGCAGAATCAGCTGTACAGGACGTTTGGGCTTTTTCTCTTTCCAATGCAAAACGCTGCTAAACTGCGATGCTTCCGGGGCTGTATCGGGCTCGCAGGTGGTCCCACCAGCCAGGGCTGTGTGAGTGTGGAGGTGGCCTGGTGCCAGCTCCCCTGCGGGGCAGGAGCTCAGCAGCTTTGACAGGGATGCGGCAGGATGTGACCTGCTAAGAGAAAGGTGACAGGCTCTGCCGAGGTCTGTGTGTCATAGAATCCCAGACTGGTTTGGGTTGGAAGGGACCTTCAAGCTCATCCAGTCCCAACCCCCCT
>NW_010289135.1:0-16053 GCF_000700745.2 Antrostomus carolinensis | reverse complement strand
TGGGCTAGGGTCTCACCACCCTCACAAAGCTGCAGGGACTCTGTGCAGGGTGAGGTAGCTCGTACGTACCTAACGGCTTTGTGTTTTCTGTGGTCTCTCCAAAGAACCTGACGTATGAGATCATCCTCACATTGGGGCATTGGGGCAGGCGTTTGAGGTCGCCTACCAACTGGCTCTCCAAGCCCAGCGAGCGAAGCCTCTGGGTGCTGCAGCAGGAGAAACGATTGAAACAAAATCTTCCAAACCGGTGCCTAAACCGCGAGCCGGGATGAGGAAATCTGCAGTACGTGCACACGGGGGGCGGCTGCCGGGTGTGATCTGCATGGTCTGAGCTGGGATTTCTCTTGGGCACCACACGCTTAAACCTCCTGCTTTGGGATGAAGGGAGCACAGATGCCAACATGGTACCTGTAGCTTCAGGCACTGCTGACACTGCAGTGTCCGTGGCTCTGCTGGCAGTCCTGCTGCTGTGTTAGGGCTTCTCCTGGTAGGATGAGGGTGAGCAGAGGTGGAAATAGCCCAGGTGGGATGGGGGTAAGTGCCCTGCTGTGTCCAGCACAGCTTCCACATGCAAACCCTGCAGAGCTGTAGTACAATCAGTAGGTAACCTGTGGTCTGCAGCACAGGAGTGCCCCTGTAGCCAAAACCAGCCAAGACTGGAGCTGCTGAGGAGCAGGGACTGCTGCACAAGCCATTGCCTTCCTTTAATGTCTCCTTTTGTCTGTGTTCTGCTTGCTCCCCCCGCTCAGGTGCCGCTCCCTCCTGACACTCGCTGTTGTTACTGTCACACCTGTACAACACACCGCCCCTTCTACCTGCCGCTGCAGTCTGTTAGTCCTGGAGCCAAGGTCTTTACCCTTCTTCCTGCCATCTCCCATTACAAACTGCCCCCGCTGCCCCCGCTTCCCGCGTCCCCTGCTGTGATCCCGTGTCCTGCCTCGCCGCTCTCTTCCCTCCCCACCCGTTCCAGGGCTGTGTCATGGGGCTCAGATGAAACCCAAGGACAAACATCTCATATCCACCCTCGTTGATGGAGAGTGGCAGCTCTCAACTAACTGCGTTGCTCTTTCTGGTGTTGTTAACCTTCCTGTAGGATCCTGATTTAGGAGGACAAGATGAAAGAGCCTTGCTTGGTCAGGAGAGTAAATCACGTGGAAGCTCACTTGCCAAGAGCTGTCTCCCTCTCTCTCCCTCTGCCTCGTTTGGTTTTTGTTTTGGTTTGGTTTTTAATAGTGCCATCTCTATAGCGCTGATTTTTTCCTGCTTGTTTGTGAGATGCAGTGAAGTTGTCACTAACAGTAACAGGGCCTTGCAGGCCTAACTCAAGAAGTCATCTCAGGGTGCCGGGTTGAGGCTGATGTGGCTTAGACATGTTTTAGCTGTGAAGGACTCAAATGCCCTCCCTAGTGAGAGCTGCTTCCCCGCAGACATGCGCGTTTTGGGATGGGCATTAGGCAGAGCAGCAGCCTCTGTGCTTTGAATCCCAGCTCGTCCTGTCCCAGAAGCACAAGTGACCTAACGTGCCCTTTCTCTCCTTATTTTCTAGCTGGAGACCCCTGAAGTGGACCAAGACTCCCAGTCTCATGCCAGCGTTTCCTGGGTCGTGGACCCCAAACAGGACTCCAAGCGGACCCTCAGCACTAAGTATGAGACCACTATCTTCTAAAGCAAACACACCCCGTGTCCACCCGCCCAGTCTAACCGTGCCTTTGCGATCTGATCTGTCTGCTGTTCTAAACTCCCTCTTCCTCCAGCTGCTCGCACTGAGCCCCGCGTAGGCGCCACGTCAAAGGCAGCAGCGCTTAGGAGACTGTAAACTTAAACTGGCTTTTGTACCTGATCACTGCTGAACACTGTGAATTCTCCTTACTCGGAAACAAGGGTCACGCGCTGTTAGACACCCGTGAGGTGGGAGGTGCAGAGGGATGCAGGCTGGGGGAGTTGGAGACGTGGATCCAGTCGCCTGCCGTTTTCACGTCTCTTCCCCTCGCTCTGGCACTGTGAATCCCTGGGGCAACGTGACATTCCCCAGGCCTTTTTTTTTTGTTTTGTTTTCTTGTTGTTTTTTTTTCTATTTCACCTTCTTATCCTTGGACTGATGGAGACCTCTTGTCTCTGCGGTGCACACGCTCCCTCCTCCTAGATCCTCTTCTTCCCGACTGAGCCACGGCTGCGTACTGTTCCAGTGAACTCGCCCCTCTTCTTACCTGCCATTCGAATCGACACTAACCACTGTGATGCTGTCTGCAAATAACACACGTTCACTAGATTTCCTCACGGGGATCCCTGCCCACTATCTCTCCCCTCAAAGCCTGGAGCAGAAACGCCTGCTCTGATGGGAGCACTGGTTTGGGCTGGGTGTGACCGTTCCCAGCGTGAGCTCTGTCCCCTCTCGGAGATGAGGTGCAGTTTTTAGTTGTGTTTCAGTCCCTTGTAGGATTTATTTTTCCCCTTGTAGTCTTGCATTTCCACTCACCAAACTTCTCGTGAGCTCTGGGCGTAGTCCTCACTTGGCAGAGAGGTTAAGCTTTAAAGGCACATGTTTTTAGCCCCGTGGTGGGAAGGAAAGGTGTTGGAGAGAGGCTGGATGCTGCGCTGTCAGAGGTCTGGTAAAGCAGACGGAGCTCTGCTGTGGTCAGCAGGGTTCCAGCAGTTGTACTGTTTTTTTTGCTGAAGGGAGAAGTGTGATTGAAATCAGTCTGCTGCCCATCCCAAAGCTTGTTTTTAGTCTACAGACCATTGCACGCTGAGGGCTATAGGGATCTTGAAACATCTGTCACCTTCTGTCCTTGAGAGGGTGGATTTCACTCAGAGGTGGCCCTGTGTCCATGGGCACCTTTGCCTTTTCTGGCTGTTTCTCAAGTGCACGTGTTTTTCCTCTGGGAAAACATCCCCATTTCTGTGTATCTCAGTAGAAGCAGCTTTTAATTCCCGACTATGACTGGGAATTGTTTGCATGAGACCGCAGGGCACTTGGCACAGGTTGGAGCAGAGCCGGGACAGGTCTGGGAATGCCATACAGTGGTTCATGACCTCGTCCATGGTCCTACCCTTGGTTCCTTCACTTGCATTTGCAAACCTCACTGAGATGAAACTGAGGAGGAGGATGATCTGATGAATAACAGCGCTGGGAGGCAGGACTCCTGCCCCAGGACTGCTTCTCCCTGACTTGCTCCCTCTCTTTGCCTCAGTTTCCCCATGTACAGGACAAGGACACACTTACCTACCTCTCCAGGGTGAGGGACTCACTCCATTTGCTGAGCAGTTTTAAGACCCTTTAGTGAAGGCGCCGCGACTTCCACACCGTGGCAGCAAACCCCCTCTCCTGACAGATGAAGTTCCACTCACCTCATCGCAAAGCTGCGTCCTGGACCCCGACCAGCTCCTGGCAGGCAGCGGCTGCTGCACCTTTCCCAGGGAGAGAGCTGAGCAGATGGGGGAGCAGGAGAGGGGCTGTGGGGCTGTGCAAAGCTCACTGATGTGCAGTGTGATGTGAGTGTCTGAACTCACCACCCTGGGTTTTAGATCTTGGCAAAATCCCCTCGCAGCCCAGTTTTGGAGAGACGATGGGGATGGTGGGTCTGTGTCGGAGAGCTGTGAGGAAAGGTGGACCTGCATGAGGTGTCTGGTGGACATCTTGGACATAAATGAGGAAGAGAGGGCACTTGCATCTCCAGTAAAGCTCTGTTTCCAAAATAGCTTTTAGAATTTACCCCAAATCTCCCTTCACGATCACCAGTTGGCATCAGCAGGGAGCAGTCAGAGCAGCAGCCCTGGGTTATTTATCCACCTGGTATTTAGGGGCTAGAGCGAGCTTGCCTGAGTTCTGCTGGGGCTTTAGAGCTGTTGTCTCAAAGCTGCTCTTTCCTCAGACTTGCGGTGAAATGTGATGTTTCAAAATCTTTATTTAGCTCTTTCTCAGGAATGAGTTTGATCTCCTGAGTCTTTTGTGGCTTAACAGCACTAAGCAGCAAACTGACTTCAAAATAATGGCCAGGCTAGTAAGAACCCAAGTGAGAGGACTCAAAAGATTGTCTTGAAGCAAAAAAAAAGCTCAGTCTAGTACAAGTATTTCATATGCCATGGAGACCCTTAGCACAGAGCTCCTCTGCCTGAAGACCCCGAAGCAGAGGTTGCACCGCAGTTGTGGGAAGCGCTGCAGTGCTGTCCTGCCAGCCAAAGCGTTGTGGAGAACAGAACGTTGCCGTGTCTGAGGTGCTCCGAGAGGTTGGGTTTGGGTTTGCCCAGCATCTTTCCAAGCTGTCAGAGTGCCCTGAGGGTTTCTATATCCTTCAAAAAGAAACTGCATTGGTGATAGCGGTGGTAGTGCAGTTGCTGTGTGTAAGCATTTACCGTGCAGCTCCCCACACATTTGCCTGAGTTGAGGATGTCTGAGCTCTCACATCTCCTCCTGCTTTCAGCTGGGACGGACGGGTTCCTCAGCACCTCCTCAAACCAGGTCACTAGAGCACGTGCCTTCCTAAGGGTGACCGTCCAAACCCAGCTGGCATCACAAGCAGCCCTGACTAAACTACAAAGCTTCTGCTGTGCGTCCATAACCCTCACGGTTGTGTCTCATCTCCTGGCCGTACGCCTCGTCTTTCCCAGCAGGTGTTTTCTGTATGACTCGGAAATCATTCATTCCATTATCTTCCTTTCTGTTTGCCTCTGAAAAGCTGATCTCCGGGCAGCTGTCTCCTACCACGGAAATGTAGTAACGGGGCAGAGACCTAAGAAGCAGAGTGACCTGCTGACACGAAGATCATCTCCATCTGACCCTGGTGTCTGCCTCGGAGTGGGTGCTCAGTGAGGGCTCCCAAAGCAGAGGGGGGAAAGGAGGGATCCCAGCCACCAGCTGAGGAGAGCGGCTCGCTCCGTTCCTAGCAAAGGAAAGTTGAGACTTTTGAGGTCGAGAGCGATGTCACCTTTTCTAGTTTGAGATCTTTCGACCCATTTTCTTCTTTTTTTTTTTTTTTAAAAACGTGTGAAATGATACAGAGCAAATCCAATTCACGGTTTCAATGTAGCACTGCAGGTTTTTGGTGAGGGGAAAAAAAAAAATATATATATATATTTATCCTTATTTACTGAGAATCCACGCAGTCCGGCAAGGAGTACAATAGAAAGTCTTAGCAGTGGGAGTGGTGTGTGCATCTCTAACGGTACTTAAATTTGCTTCAATTCTGGGTGAACAGTAGAAAACACCAAATTCTTGGAAATAACTTCCTCCAGCGTGAGAAGCCTTGCAGGGTAAGTCTACACCTTTTGTTTTCAAAACTACTCCACGCTTTTCTAGCAAATGGAAATAAGAGTCTGCAAAGGATCTTTCACCCCAGAAGTGGTTGTGGCCAAGCGTTACCCATGGTACAAAGCTTGCTTCCCCTACAGAGAACTGGTGCATCGCAATACTTGACATTTCTATGGCAAGGACACAATTTCTTCCCATTTACGCACTGAATTCCTGGAGACGACTCCCTTCTCCAGCCTCTGGTGCACCTGTCGTCTCCTTTTTAAATGCAGTTATGCCCTGAAGGGTTGGGGTTTGGTTGGTTTGTTGTTTTTTGGGTGGTTTTTTTTTTTTTTTTTTGTAAAGTATATTCAATTGTGATTTAGCACTTTTTTTTTTTTTTTTTTTTGATACTAGCTCATTATTTAATTAGTGCAACGATTTCAGAAGATGAACAAATAAGGAGTTAAATTTTGGGCATTCCAACTCAAACAGTCTCTACCTGAGGATAAATCCCATCAGCCTGAGGATGGCTTGGCCCCGTCAGAGTCCGATATCCCCAATACCACCATCTCGAAGGTGCTGTGTGCTTACTTTTCTTTCAAATGACCAGATTTTAAGAGTAGTTTTGGCTCTGACTGATGTTTTTTTCACAGTACTGTTCCCCTCGAGGGAGAGATGTTACAACAGTTGTGATTTTAATTCTTCAGACACAAAAATGGAGCGCAGCACGCTCGTTATCATCTCGACAGGCACCGTGATGGTCGGGGATGTGGTTCCCTGCTGCTTTCCCACAACAATATGCCCAAATAATTTCTGTTTTAACTCCAGTTGCTGCTGTATGTCAGGATTTCATTTAGTCTCTCTCAAGCCAGTGAGGCTGAGAGAGAAGTGAACCGTAATCCCAAGGGCATAGACCTGTAAATGATGAGGAGGAGGGGGGGAAGTGAAGATTTTAATTTTAATTTTTTTTTTTAAGTTGATGAATTTAGGAAACCTAACATTCCTTGTTATGCATATGTTGCAATTCATACTGGTGTAAGTGTAAATATTTGGTGTGTTGGCAACAAGTATTTTGGAGAGATTGCAAATTGAACCTCTGCTTGGGAGGAGGGACACCTTTTTTCTTCTTTTTTTTTTTTTTGATGCATTGAGCTTTTTGAAGGTTGGCTTGGAGGTGACATGGTGATGAAGACTCCAATCTTCAAGGGATCGGGCTTGGTGACCCTGGTGGTCCTTCCCCAGTCCTGCAGGTTGTCTTTAGTGATCCAACAGTTCTTTAGCCAGATACTCTCTTTCTCACTTCATAAACAAATTGTTTTGGTAGTACATCTCCCCTTTTATTTTTGATGGGTTTTCTCAAGGTTCTTGGGTGCTGGAGACTGATCCTGGACCATGCCAGTCCCTGACCCCCCGGTAATCTGTTAACCCAGCTATTGCAGTGTTCTGGCTCTTCCTCCCAACAGGGTTTTTGTGGTATCTGGAGGAAAGTGCCCTAAATTTTTGGTGCTGAACATGACTTTGAATCAAAATGCATCTGCTGTATTGCCTGCCTGGGAAAAGGTGGCACTGCCTTGGGCCTTGTTCCCCTTTTTTTTCTTCTCTTTTCCAGACTTTGGTTGGTGTGTGTGGCATGAGCTCAGGCTGAGACCTCAAGCCAGGTGAACTAAGACACAGCGTTGTCTTTTTTTATATAGGAGGGGATGATTTTTTGTTTGTTTTATTTGTTTGGGGGGGATTTTTTTTTTTTTTTCAAAATTGAAGCTGCTTTATCCTTTTTCATTTTGTATTTACAAAAAAAAAAGCGCTGATCTTAGCTGCCAAGATGTCTTTGAACTTGCCTTGAGTCTGTTCTTTTTTTTGAAGAAATCATGCAACTTTTGCAAGGTACATGCCTATCCCCCTCCTGGGGAGGAGACACCAGTGTCTTCCAGTGTCTTCTTTCACCTCTAGTGAAAAGTTTGTACCTTCACCAGGCTGCTGAGACACAGACCAGATGCCAAATAGTCCCTGTGAACAAGTCCAGTTCTGTGCGCAGCTGAAGTGGAGTCAAGTGCTTTATTGCTCTTCCTGCCCCACTTCAGACATTTCTAGCAGCAGAATTTCCCCTGGCTTTCTTCTGCTCACATCATTTCCATGCAGTCAGATCTATATTTTAGAGCAAGCACGGTGTTTGCAACACTGTCTTGTTGCAAAAGGTCTCACATTGGTATTCCTTAATGCATTTTTTATTTCTTTTTCCTTTTTTTTTTTTCTTTTCTTTTTTTCAAAAGAAATTAACTGTGCTGCTCTTGCAAAGTCAGTCTAGCTCAAACATTTTTCTTACCCGTGAAAGAATAACCTGAGATTCCCTAACAGGGCAGAGACCAGTCGAGTTCAGTTTGCAATGTAGACATTTTTTGCTAATTGTGATGTATGGCAGTGGGACTGATTTGTAATACAAATGTTATTTAATCTGTCTGTATTTTGATACTTGAATTTCCTTTTATTTCCTGTATATACAAATTGTTAATCTGTTCAAATTTGTCTGAATTTTAAACATCTTGTGGTACCAAACATAACCAATCTGTGCAACAACATAGACTGACCTCACTACAACAAGGCGAGATTGTAAATATTCCTGGGCTTCCAGCAGTCGTTTTGTTGTTTTCATAATTGTACAACTTAGAACAGACTGAATTAATAAACAAACTTAGATCCACCCCCGTTGTCACTGTCACCTCAGTCTCCTGGTCATCTGTGTTAAAGCAATGCTGTTCTCATCCTCATCTAGCAGACCTGACCTGTGAAGGTAAGAGAGAAAAGGGGTGAGGGCGGGGAGCTACGTGGTGTGGAATTAGCTCAGTCAAGCGCCCTACCTGCACTTCTCTGCCTTGTAAATCCAAGGAAGGAGAAAATGTCAGAGTGTTGGGCAGAGATGATGTGCTGAGGTTGAGGAAGCAGAGCACCAGACATGGATAAAGTGGGAGCGATCCCACTGGAGTCCTCTGGCAGCAGAACACGGGTGTGTGCTGTCCCGAGGCGTGTGGCGTGCAGGAGGGAGAGTGCTGGCTGCTGACTAGTCACTTTGGTTGAAGCTGCTCTTTCCAATTAGTCATAAAAGACCCCAAATGTTGAATATTATTATTTTGAGACAATAATTTACACATAAAAACACATCTGTGTGTTTTGTTAAAGACAGATCTACTTACAGCATAGCTGTCTCCAACCGCTCTGTGTATGTTCTCCACGTGATGGTGAGAAAAGCTCATTTTCAGCCCCAGTAATGTCCATCTGCAGGGACTGTTCCACTGGGGACTGTCAGGATCCTCAGAGGTCCATCTGCAGGGACTGTTCCACTGGGGACTGTCAGGACCCTCAGAGGTCCATCTGCAGGGACTGTTCCACTGGGGACTGTCAGGACCCTCGTTTACTCTGATAACCACTAAAATCACTTCTCTGCAGCACGGCAGCAACTGATTCATCTAACAACTCTAACAGGTTGGGCAGCCCTTGAATATAGTATTTACCCAGCAAAGATTTTTTGGCTTGCCAAGAAGGACATTTTCATGATGTAAAATTAAGAGCAAGAAATCCAGACATTTAAATACAGGTTTAGAGTTCAGATTTTCATGTCAAGTAAAAATCTGGCTGATGTAAAATACTAAACACACTAGGGATTGCTAAATTTATACCATATGTTCTATTTCTAATAATTCAGTAAGTCAGGTTTTAACATTGAAATATATTGAGCAGTTTTAATGATCTTAAATACTATGTGGCTTTATCAAATGCAAACAGCGTCCTTAAGCTGTGACTAATGTTTCAGCAAAGTAGGTTACAGGCTCATGGCAGAATTAACACCTCCAATTAAAAAAAAAAGAAAAGCTTAAGCTGCACTGCAGTTTTATGAGCTCCACATCCCATTGCCTTCCCTACCAAATAGGGTTTTTGGGAAAAAAAAGCCACTACCTTTTGTAATTGAGAGGTTTATTCAGATGCTGACATGCCAAGAGTCACTTCCCAGTAGCAATGCTGGCCCCGGTGGATTTGTCTGATTGATTTTTACAAGCTGAAGCATGATTTGAGAAGTGGTTGGAGAATGGATTCCACCCCAGCCTGGGATGTGGAGAAGATGATCAGAAAGAATCCATCCCTGAGTCTGAGTCTGGTTCTGCATCTGGGAGAAGCACTTTTTTGAGAATTCCTGAGTAGTAAGGTCCAAACACCTGCCTGTTGTGGTGGATCACTCTTCCAAACCTGCGCCCAACTTCCAGCAACTCTTCCTGAATGGGATCCAGGCCCTTTGGGAAATCTTTTGGAGAATTCTGTCCCTCAGGGGAAAGGAAGAGGCTGAGGAAGGAATGAATCCGCTGCTCTGTAGGGAACAAAAGTATGAAAACAAGATGAAGAAATAGACAATGAACCTTTGCACAGAGAGCGAGTTTTTGAGCCAAAGGCTTCCTCACACAGTCAAGAGCAGATCTGAGGACAGCTGCGTTGTGGCAGGATGTTGTGGGCAAGTAATGCTCTAGATCAACTTGGGGACACCACAGATTAATGTATTCCTCTTCCAAATACTCAAGAGAAGAAACAGCATCCAGCACAGGACCCGAGGGGAAACTGTGACACAAGCTGAGTACTGGAGTAGCAGGTGTGCTTGCCTTGTTTTCACTTTGTCCTGGGTATCTGCTTCTAACCATGGCTGGGCTGAAGGACTTCAGAATGGTCAAATCCATCAAGCCTAATGTTAAACTGGAGCAGGTCAACAGTCAAGGGTTTTCACCCACTCGGAGAGTTTTTTGTACTGCACTGACATGTCAAGCATCTTAGAAGAGTAATGGAATATAGAACTTCAGAGCCTGGGATTTATCTCGCCTGCCACAGCAGTGTTTTGAAATTGAAAACGTTCAGGAAGCCTCACTGAGGAAGAGAGAGCTGAGATGTTCCTGCACTTGAAATGAGTGTGTGGAAAATGCTGATAGTGGCCAAGAGTGGAGGCAAGACATGGGTTTGGTTTTTAGACACAGAGTGGGGGAAAGGCTGTCTAGTTCTGCAGCTTCTAATGCTGCACTGTCACTGAGTCCTTGCCATCACACACTGCCCAGCCTGTAGTTTATCGAGGTTTGGGTTAAGCTATTAATTCAGCCTTCTGAATTACATCAAAACAAAATAGCCTGCTCTGACATGGAAAGAATAAACCCAAATAAACAGTGTGGTGGAGTCCACAGAGGCTGGGAAGGGGATACTTAACTAGCTGAAGCAGCGGGCAGGAAGAGCCTCACCTTATTTTCATAGCTGATAAAAGCGAGTCTTCCATGTGGAAATAATCTTTCCTGTAGCGTAGGAGCTGCCTGTGGCACCACAATCTGATGTGGAGTTAGCGTTCAGAGTACTAATAAAAGGTCAAAATAACCAGCTCTTATCCAAACCATTTGAATAAATATTTTGATGGAGCAGCATTATAGGGCAGCTGGTTAGCTGAATACCAAGCGGTGCACTCTCTAGGGATAAATATTATTTAAAGTTCTTAGCGTGGTGCTTTACTCCAGCCAGTGATTAAGCTCTCACTCTGCATCCCAGCCTGAAGATTGTAACACTACCTAGGAACAGAGCTCGCACTCGGGCCTGTTCAGCTTTTAGCAAGGTTGGGAGGCTTTGAGAGATTTTATTTTTCAAAGCAATTACTGTTTGGGAGCATGTCAGGGTGGAAAAGGAAAATCAAGAGAGTTTCTAAACCTGGCTTCCCTGACCCTCCTCTCCTGTGCAGACTATGTGAAGGGGCCAGATGCTGATCTCAGCCCTCACCATCAAGCAGCAGTCCTGCTCAGTGCAGGGAGGTTGCTTTGCTAGTACTGATCCTAGAGCTGTCCTTCACCCTTCAGGGTCACAGAATCACAGGATGTCAGGGATTGGAAGGGACCTTGAAAGATCATCCAGTCCAACCCCCCTGCCAGAGCAGGAACCTCAATGAGATCACACAGGAAGGCGTCCAGGCGGGTCTTGAATGTCTCCAGAGAAGGAGACTCCACACCCTCCCTGGGCAGCCTGTCCCAGGGCTCTGTCACCCTCACTGGAAAGAAGTTTCTTCTCAAGTTGAAGCAGAACCTCCTGTGTTCCAGCTCACACCCATTGCCCCTTGTCCTACCATTGGGCATCACTGAGAAAAGCCTGGCTCCATCCTCCTGACATTCGCCCTTAACATATTCATAAACATTAATGAGGTCACCCCTCAGTCTCCTCTTCTCCAAGCTAAAGAGCCCCAGCTCCCTCAGCCTTTCCTCATAACCCGAGTTGTGGCCTATGAGTGCAAAGTGGCTTCAGGGTCGAGTTAGACATAAGCTCAGAGACTCACCGATGACACGCCGGACTGCGTTGCCCTTGTCCGCGATGTTTTTTATCTGGCCTTTGAGGGAAGCACGCTTGTCGGTGGGAAAAGCGGGATAACCCAGCTGAGAGAGAGTCCTGCTGACTTCCTGGAGCACTTGGTCACCAATGTCTTCTAAAGCTTCTTCATACCTGGATCATACAAAGGTACATGCACTGACTATGACTCACATCGGGTTGGGGAAGGGGTCTTGCAGGCACAGAGTGAGGAGGGAGGTGAATCTACGTGCCTGTGAAGTGTCACCACAACCACCATCCAGCCAGAGCTCTGTGAAATAAGCTTCCCTTCCCCACTCTTTGACAAGCACGAGGCTGCCCTGCCCCTGACTCATGAAATAGTGATCAGCACTAATTTTCTCCTCTAATCAAGAGGGGACTAATTGCTCTAGAGAGTTAACTCCCAGCTAAAAATGCTGGCTGGCTTCCCCAACTCCCTGCAGTAGACCTGGCTGCTATTTGTATCTCAGATCCTCTTCCACTCTCGAGGGAGATTTTCCACAACCAACCAGTGCCTGCATTCTCACTCTTCTTCTTCTGGAAAAGAAAACTCAAAGTAACCTACCTGGTACAAGACAGCCCTTCCAAGAGGACCTTTGTTACCCGTTTCAGCCTAGCTACAAACCCAGGTGAGCCACATAAGGTGCTTCCACAGGTGCCACTGGTCACTAGCAGGACTGCAGCTACAATGGTAAGCTGATTCACTTGCACTTGTACTTCCTGCAGTCGGGCCTGATCCATAAACAGTGTCTGTGAACAGAACCAAATCAGCCTGGGGGTGTAGAAACAGCAGCTGTGATAACTCAGCAGATCTCAAACCATAAAGCAGGGCTGTAACATCCCCATGAGGAGGAGTGGAAGGCAGCTGCCTGGCAGCCGGGAGGTTTGGTTTTGTGAAAAATCCAATTAGTTTCACATGGAGGAAAAAGCATGTGCAATGACTCACGGTGTAGAGGGGACAGAGAGTCTGGCCAGTTCTTTCTAGTGAAGATGCAGAACCAGTACACTTGTTTATTTTGTGTATTTTTATGAATAAAAAAAAGCTGTAAAGGTATCCAAGCACTTCTCCTACCTCAGGGAATTCCTTTTGCCCAGGCTCCCAGCAGAGCAGATTCATGTATCCTTGATCTAGCACGGACCTGAGACTTGGCACAGTTGTGCTCCTGCTGACAGCCCCCAGCAAGCATGGGGCAGGTGAGCCACTGACTGCAGGGTGGGGAGGTGGCTGGGGAGAGGACATGGACACTTCTGCTGCTGCTTTGCACAGCCACTCTCTTGTGTGATCCAGGCAATCTGCAGGGGGTGATAAAAATGGATGTTTGGTCAGGCTAAGTCAGTAAGGAGCAGGTTCACTACACTGCAACGCAAAGGAGATGTAAATTTGGAAGGCGAAGGCATCGTGCTGGCTCCTGACACCATCACTAACATACAATATTAACGTCCTGTTGCCAGGACACGAGGTTAGGCTGCTGAGACAAGTATCCGGAGAACATCATATTTTATAGAGGATTTCAGCCTCCAAGAGGCACCTTTAATGGAGTCTGATGAAGGAGAGAGGCAGCCAGAAGGAAATCTACAGAGATGACTACATCAAACACAGGTTTTCCTCTTTAAATATGCCTCCTAACAACATTTGGCTCATTCCTCTGAGGATCTCAAAACACTTTAAACTCGTGAGAACTTACAGTTCCTCATGAGAACGCTGTTAGCTCTTACGCATGCAGAAACTGAAGCACACTAAGTAACTTCTTATCTGTAAGGTACGTTAGTGAAGAGCCTTGAGGAAGGGACCCAGGAGTCCTCCAGCTTTTAGAGGCATTTCTCTCATCTATTACTGAGCACAAAGATGAAAGCATCACCTTTAGAATACTTAAAGTTCCCTTTTAGTGCTTTAATAGCTCCTGTAGAAGCAGCAGTTCTCCTCTCCCTTCCCCTGTGACTTACTAGGCAGCTTATCCAAGAGTTCCTGGAATTTCTCCCGTTCATACTGGATGGTGTGGTCTTGCAAGTGAATGCGGAGGCTCTGGATGGTAAAATTCAGCATATCCATTTTCATTAGGTCCAACACCCTGAAAATCTCCCTGGAATGAGACACAGTGAATTGAAGGTTTAATACTGCAGTAAATGCTGTAACTGGGGCCTTTTTAGAAGGCTGAGAAAAGGGAGTTCAGATCCTCTGACATGATTCCATTTCCTCATAAAAGGTTGTTCAGTCTAATTGGAGTAGTCCCTAAAAATTACTAGATAAACCAGATTTACTTCGCTAAAGACTCTTCTACTGTCTAAACTGCAGCTGGGCAACAAGAACATGTCTAAATAGAAAAAAAATAAGGAAGTCAAAGCCCAGATTGCACAAAAGGGTCCTTGGCCCATAATTCCAAGGCAGTTTCCTCTCCACCCACTGTTTATGGTTGAAGATTTTCCCGGTCTGTGCAGACCAAGACAGAGTCAGCAACACCCACCTGAGAAGTCGAGCTGGGTCTGTGAGGCTTTGCAACCCTCGTACTTCCTCATCTCGAACGGGCGCACACAGCCTGGCCATTGTGCCAAGGACGTACACGGTGAGGCCGCGGATATCCAGAGCCCCGTGCTCAGCCTCCTGTCTAATCAACTCCATGTCCAAGGCCTCTTCAATCTGGCTTCGCAGCTGGTTGTGCCATGGCAGCAGCAATGATAGCAGAGCCTGCCCAAAGCAGCAGCAGCAGCAGCAGTCTCTTTTTTGTTCCAGGAACTCAACAGTTCTCCAGAGTGGCTCAAACGGAATCAAGTTTGGCTTTGTGTTGAGACTAAGCTAACTACTCAAGACACAAATTCTGGGGCACACAATCACTTCAAGGGAATGCTCGAGTCTAATAACTTACTTCAGGATGTCTGGCTACTGTTTCAAACCTTGCAAAACTTCCTTTAGTGTCATACATGAAAGAAGGGAGTTATCTGGCTGGATGAGGCTTTGAGCAACCTGGTCTAGTGGAAGGTGTCCCTGCTGCTGGCAGGGGGGTTGGAACTGGATGAGCTTTAAGGTCCCTTCCAACTCAAACCAGTCTATGATTCTATGATCTGTCTGGAGTCTAATGGGAAAGCATAGACTGGAAAAGCAAACTATGCACAACCTCATGCCCTGCTAATATATTTTAGTGCTAAACGGTGTTCTTCTTCACTACACTGTACACTTAAATAGCAGATACAGCTCTTCATATGCCTAAAGAGGTGCCTTTGTATAGAGAATTGCAGTTTTTGTTTGGCAGATACTATACCAGGTATGGCCTATGGCTGTTCAAACAAAGGCTTTCCATCTTTTTGGTAGAGTATGTGTTTTACAGACCTGGGACCAGAGAATGACTTTCCTTCTCAGACAGGTTTTAGAAGGTGGAGTTGTATAATTTGTGTCTCCCTATAAACTAAAGGGAGCCTATTTTCTCTTTCCTCTTACGCCCGTTTGCATAGGAATATTGGATGTAAGGGGCGAGGTGATGATTCAGAGAATTCTAAATCACCAACTAATTCTAAGGTGATCATCTCTGCTT
This sequence comes from Antrostomus carolinensis, assembly GCF_000700745.2. Lineage (NCBI taxonomy): Eukaryota > Metazoa > Chordata > Aves > Caprimulgiformes > Caprimulgidae > Antrostomus > Antrostomus carolinensis. Next base: position 939 of record NW_010289135.1, on the reverse strand, counting down.
CAGGAACAACTCACCTCTTTTATCTCCTGCAGCAACTGGATTGCCCGAGTGTAGTCTGGGGGACTTGCAGAGAGCTGTTCCTCCAGCCCGTCCCAGAAAGCTTTGTGCAATGTCTCCTTCGCTATGTTTTCCAGGCTAAGAAAGAAGAGAGGAGGGGAGAGATGCTCAACGAGTAGGAGGGGAGAGATCCTCAACGAGTATGAGGCAACCATAACCTCTCAGTTCGATGAGACCATTCCTGTTGGATTTCATTGTGGTTCAGGTCTTTCTTTTTATTTCAGGAGTTCTTATTTTCTTGTTACTTCTACATTCAGATCCAACCCCATCTCCTTCCCCCATTCTCACACATTTTCTGTAACGTGACAGAAAGAAGCCATGCCTGAACAGATACACACCTTTTTGGGGAGAAGCTGGCCGCTTGCAGTTTGAAGTCACCGTTGAGTACAATTTCGTGGGCGATGGTCAGTTTGGAAATGTCATCGGTTATTTGCTGGAGCTCACTGATGGAGAGAGCTTGTGGAGGGCTGGCTGTGGAAAAGCAGAATCAAAGCAAATGAGAGAAGGAATGCTAACTGGAGTCTTCTGAGAGAAGAAAAATTACAGGAAAAACTACAGAAAAAAAAAGTTACTGGATACATTTTTAAGTGGCAATGTGCAGATCTGTGTCTAGACAATGCACCTCAGTTTCTGGAGGTGTGAGGGGCCCTTCCCCCTCACCAACCCCTCCGGAGCCCTGTGGGGCTCCCACGGAGCGCGGCTGACACCTACTGACGGCAGGAACGCGCCGCTCCTCCATTCACTGCGAACACCGAATTATATACTCAACTATTACTATTTAACACCAATTAAATATCGGCGGCAGGGCTGAGGGAGAAGCCCCGCGGCCCCCACGTACGGTAGATCGCTGCTTCTCCGCCCTGATCCCCCTTTCCCCGTACC
>NW_010289134.1:33815-47187 GCF_000700745.2 Antrostomus carolinensis | reverse complement strand
CGCGGCCACCCCTGCCCCTTCCCACAGTGCCCCGCGCCGGGGCCGCCCGCACTCCGGCTCCTGACGGCCGGGGTTGGCGCTGGAGTGTCCATGACGGGCTGTGGCCCTCATGGCCCTCGGCTGCTGGGCTGGGCGGGTATCGAAAACACCTTGGGTCCCTCAGCCTCCCCAGGGACAGCCAGTTAGAGCTCGGGGTGCTGTGCTGAGTGGTGGATCGCCAGTGCAAAATGTAAAGCGCCTGGGGTAGCGCAGGGAAGCGGACGGGAGCAGGGAGCTCCTGCGGGGGCTCCAAAGGGACGTGTCTGCATCCCCGAGCTGCCTTGGGCCTTTGCAGACAGGTGCCTAGAGAACCTTCCCTTCGGAAACGGGGCACACCGGCCGTGCCTTACCCAGCCCCGGCGCTGAGCAGCTGAAAAGCAGTGAATTTCCATGTTTCTTTGGTTTTGTTTTGTTTTGGGGTTTTTTTGCCTACTTGTATTTCAGCCATGTCCTGTTTTAGGTATCTGAGCTCCTTTGACTCTGAGGATCCTGATTTAGTGTCTTGTGTGATTGAGACACAGTGGATGTGGTATATTCTGGCTGGTCCCATCTTCAGAGCCTCATCTGCACACTCACATCTGAGACTGCCTTTCCAGGCCGACCTTTCTGCTTTCATTACTAGACAAATTCAGATGTATGCCACTGATCTTGATCACTGTTATGACCATATTAATGGTATTTCCCAACTAACTTAGTGCTGAGTTGTTCTCAGTGCACTTACAGTCATGTGTAACACCAAAATAGTCTGACTTTCTATTTGGGCAACTGCAGTTTGCTTCAGCCTCAGGTTGTGAGGGGGTTTAACCTTTCAAATATTCTTTCTAAATTCACAAGTGCAGCTGTAGAGGGGAGGAAACTCAGTGGATAATTTTAATTGCCTCCAAGAGGAAGCAGTGGCTCAAATGCATCCCATGGCTTGCTTTATTTTCATTTTTACAATTTCAAAGAAAAATCATGCAGAGTGATCTAGAAAGCCAGTGCTAAGTGATCTGTAAAGAATCAGCATTCTCAAAATGTTTTTGTTTTTGTGGTTTTTTTTTTAAAGAAAACTATGTAAATAACATAATACACCAGTGCAGACAAAAGTGAAATCTATACATTAATTAAATATTGCTACGAATACTTGATACCAATCTCTTAAAATAAATAAGTTACTGGAAATGTAAGCCTTGTTTTCATTAATGTAACTTCTGTTACAGTTTAAGTCTTTTTTTTTTTTTGTCTATGCATAAGACAGGATTCTGTATTTAGGGTCTGGAAAAGACTCATTCTTGAATTGCAAACCTCCAATACATACATTAAGGAGGGGTTTACATTTGGATAAAATAATTTTCTATGCATTATCAGACTCAAGGTTATGAATAGCATTGCAGAGTTAATGAGAAGAAAATTCTCAAAGATCCATAGCCTCAGGTGGTAACAATATTAAAATGGTTTATTGCTTATTTTCTGATACCCTTCATATACATGCTTTTTGGAGGGATAAATCATGTGTTAAAAGATTGTGAAGTATGTGATATTGTGGTAAGTGTGGCCGTAGAAGAACAGAAGATGGATAAATGCTGAAATAAAAAATGGCATCACGTTTGGGATGAAAATTTAATACCCATGTGCAATGCCCTGCAACAGAAGTACTTCATAACCCTTGGAAAAAAGAGTACAAGGCAGGACAGAAAGCTTCTCTGGAGTGATAAGGCAGCGATGAATTTCAGTGCTTTCCCCTGGTAAACCAGGGAAGATCTGGGGTCGAGTGGAGGGTTGTGCACTCTGCACAGAGCTGCTTCTCCGTCCCTCTGCTCTGCAGAGTTTCTGCCACTTTGCCCCACTGGGCCTTGGAAAGAAAGGCTGCTGCTGCTGCTGCTGCAGTGTTTTTCCTGTCCAGCCCTTTCTGCCGCAGTGTGAGATCCATCTGGAGCTTCTCTTTATGGTGAAATGCATGATTTAGTCTTACATTCGCGCTGCAGGAACAGTGATGCAGGGATTTGGGGGACAATGAGGGGAAACCCTGACTTTCAGCATAAATCCATTCGCTAATAAGCAAAACTGATAAGCAAAACCACAAAAAGTGCATGCTACTTTAATAGACCCAAGGTTTTAACTGCTATAAAGTTTCCCTGCTGTGAAAGCATATGAATTCCTTTGCTTTTACAAAAGTAAATCTTCTTGTAATGCTACTTATACTTAGTTCCATCCAATAAAGCAGCCTGGATGACAGCTCTGCATTATGTTAAGGTTTTTGCTATCTCCTCTGTTTAAAAGCTTCATCTTTTTCTGTCCTCCAGCCCCTCTGATATGCCTGCTATGGATGAACCCTGGTGTCATCAAAATATTAAATTCTGCTCTTATTTCTATCAATGCAAACCAGAAGTAACTGTCAATGAAGTTGCACAGGTTTAAGATAATTAGCACAAGAATTACACCATATTGCTGCAGTGCTCCTGAGGGTCAGGCCTCAGGAGTTTCAGTGTGTTGAGATATGCTACAAATTAGGTAAAGTGGGAAAAATGGGAAGAATCAGCTTTGCAAACAGTGGATATTCTGAAGTTCAGAATCTAAAAATTACTGTGGATCAGACAGATAAGACTGGAGATCAGAGAGCAAGTCCAACATCACTGGGTTTGTCAGAGATTCACTTTTGGTTAAGAAGCCAGGAATGGTTTTCTCCTTAAACTTGGGAAGCATTATGCTGTGTGCAAAGTGTCATTGCACAGACATCCTGGCAATAAGAATAAAGGAAATAAAGGAGCTTTTTACCTTTTTCCCCTTCCTTATGAGTGTTGTCAGAGAGCTGTTTCTGCCTGCTTTAAGCCCCTGATGTTGACGGAGCAGCCAGAAGAGACCTCTGTCTTACTCAACATTGAGCCCTGTGTTTATATATCATCACCAGGTATGATTATCTTGTCATTAATAACTGTGGAGAATTCCAGGAAGACATCTGCTCAAATAAGAGCAACAAATTATGAGATGTGGAAAGATTTCCATGTTATAACAGGCAAACAAACAAAACACTAAGACTGTTTTTCTTTTTGGAGAGGAGAAAAATAAGATGTAATACAAAAGAGGTACATAAGGGATTGAATGATATGTAGATATGTAGATATGTATTTACCCATGCCTATTTATCCTTTCAAAGGACACATGCAATGAAATTAAAAGACAACACAATCAAAACCGATAGAAGAAAGTACTTGAGATAGTGGAGCTCATTATCACAAGATACATTCAACAGTGTTCAAAGCAGAATCAGAGCGCTTTAGGGACCCTGTAGGACAATACCCACATGCATTACTTATTTTGATCTTCTCACTCACTGCTAGGTTAAATGTGCAATTCACAAAAGTCAGTTCCTGTGCAAAGACTTGTAGTTGAGGAAAACAGCCAGCAGAAGTTAAGACTAAGCAATCCCACTACGCTGTAGAGCAGAGCTGGAAGAATTTTGTAATGTGAGAGATCCTAATAGGATCTAAGGGGACCAAAGTGAATTGCATTACTGCAGACAGTAATGTAACGGGGAAGGTAGAGTGTTAGATTATTGATGAGGACAGAGGATGGAGGTTACCTGAGGGTGTCAGCACACTCTTCACAAAATACATTTTCATCTAATCTTTCTACTTAAATGCAGGAAAAAAAAGTTGCCCAGAAGTTAGCATTCATTAATATCCATTGCTTTAGAAAAAGGCCACAATGATTTTGTCGATCCCATCTTATTGAGCGTCTTTGCTCTTTCCTAACATGCAAGGACACAACCAGGCAGAGCTCTCGGGCTTCCTTGATGAACCTACAAGTTGCTACAGGCAAAAGGCCACCTGGTCATGTTCTTATGTAGGTGAAGCAGCGACCTTTCTTCCCTGTGCCCTCCCAGTCTCACTAGTGCCTATTGAAGAGCATTTTTCACTACACACCTGGAGAAACTCAGTGCCTCTCCAACATTTCACCATGGCTCAGCCATGACAGAGCTATTCCTCTGTATCGCTGCTAAGCCAGTACTGGCTTTGGTGGATGTGACCATTAACTTCACTGATTCTTGATGTATGTTGTGCCTGCAACAAAAAAAAAAATACAAGCTCCCTAGAGACTGAAGTTTTCTTAACATGTAAGCTGTTTTCCAGGTCTGCTAAAGTCTTTCTTGACTGGCTACAGCTAAAGAAGAAATCAAATCTGATTTGATTACAGCCACTAGAGGAATATTCCAGATCTTGAATTCAGTTGTAGTAATTGGAAACTTGCGTTGTAAAGGAATGATCTAAATTCATCTCAGAGAGAACTCTGAATGCAGTCTTATGAATTCACAAATGGTACAGATAAAATCAGCCAAGACAGCATTAGCTTTGTACCCCTAGGAAGGTTCCTGGGCTCTCCCATACACCATTCAAAAAAGGTAACACTTTCCTTTGTGTTTTACATTTAAAAAAAAAATTGTTTTAGATGGAGACATTGCCCCAGCGAAGCTTTTGCCTGAAACAAAATTCTTCCAACCAAGTTATAAACCCTTGAAAATAGGGGTTTATAATGGGACTGCTGATAGACCCTTAACAATAGCGTTGTGAATGGCGCTGCTATAATTAATGATACTTCAGAAAGATTTATGGTCCTTAGACAGAGATAAAACAGAAATATCATTGCTTCTTTGCCTCCCATCATTTTATCCTCTATGAAATTTTATGTGAAATAAGTAAAATGAAAAATGTAAGCTCTTAATCTTTTCCCAGAGTCCTGTCTCTCACTTGATGAACACTTTTGCAGAATAAATTAGAGCGTTTTATTCCTTATGTGTGTATGGCTTTGTATTTAAAAAGCAAAGAAAAGAACATTGTCAGCTTGGCAAAGCAACTCAAGATGATGGTCATGGAGGAAGCATAAATTACCAACTATTCTTATCCATTCTGCCATCCCAGAGATGACAGCTCTGGTCCTGCAGTAATTCAGAGCAGCTGGTTTGGAGGTGTACAAAAGGGCACCTGTATTCTGCATTGGAGAACGGCTGCTCACGGAAAGTCAGCTGTAATGGCTCTAGCTGCAGCAACCATAGCACAGGGGCCTGAGCAGAAAGCCAAAAGCTCTGGCTTGATTGCAGTGGATACCTACCTTTGACCTTTCATATAACTGGGAAAGGCATAGCAAGAGGCAGTTGCTAGAAGCTGAAGCTAGAAAAATTTGAATTAGATATTGGGCATTATATGGTAACAGAGAAAGTGAGTAACTACTGGAACAAGCTATCAAAGAGAAAGTGTTCTCTGTCTTCTGACAATACTGAACGAAAGTGAGTTGCTGATTCAAGAAATGCTTTTGTCAAAACAAAACGTGTTTTATTCAAACAAAAAGAAAAGTGACAACAGTATTTAATGGTCTTTCAGGCTACCTGGAGGTCCATTAGGCTACCCTAATGATCTAAAAATGTCTTCTGTCTGTAAACATTGTGACTCTGTAAAGCATGTTGTCAAAGGTAAATATTGCTTACTGAGCAGAGGACAGAGGAGAGGGCTCTGAACAATTTGCTTTGGAGCTCCTGCGCTGCAGCACCTGGCACTGCCACAGGAGATGCTGGGAGGGCAGCAGGGAGCGCTGGCTTCTGAGGCTCTGAGGGCAAAGGCACAACTGGCTCCAGGCTTGTCAGAGTTGTCTTAACTAAGCTACTTCTGAGCACGGACAGATGATGAGCATCAGACACCAGTCTTCAGGGGGAAAAGCTTCTTTGGGTAGCCAGGCTGAGGCAGCAGCTGAATAGGGGCTGAGAAATCATAGTTTTGGCATTGGCCACCTGAAATGGCAGTTAAAGCTCAAAATCCATCACATCCCATTATAGTCCTAGGCTCTGGCTTCTGTTAGCCTCATCCAGCTCAGATGGCATCTAGTTGCTTGTTTTTCAAAAGCCTCTCTGCAGTGTGTCAGGAGTTTTGTCCCTCTGCCCATTAAAGCAGCAGTGTTTGAGCATCTTCCATGTTAATTTGATTGACAACAGCGAAGTCACTAGAGAACTTGAAGAACTTTCTGGCTGGCTTGTTTTCCTGTTATAAATTGTAGCTTGTTGTTGTATTAGAGAAGAAAACTGAAACATTTTCTTGAAATAATAGCTGAAGTTACCCTATCTAATAGGGAGCTCTGAGATCTGTGCTCAGATTCCTCATAAATTATAGCATTGTGCCTTTAAAATTTCTTCAATCCATCAGGAACAAGAAAAGGATTTTTTTTTTTTTTTAACAAGAACTTTTGGTTTTCAATGGAATTCACTCTGGAGGGCAGAACTTTTTTTTTTTTTTTTTTTTTTTCATTGTAAGGAAGATTTGTAAAGGGGTAGGATTGTGGCTATTATTAGAGTCCTTCATAAAGAAAATCATCAAATCCTTTACAGCACTAGGCAGATCTGGGCTAGAAAGTATAACAGGACGGCATAGAGCAGCCCAGATAGCAACAGAGAGAAAATGGAGCAGGAAGAAAGGAAAAAATGGAAACCCAAAAAGAAGAGCAGGTGCCAATTAGAATTCTTGCAGGCTACAGCAAGGGGCGAGTATAAGAAGCTGTAGAAAAAGAAAGGGTAGAGTGGATTAGTGTTAATCATAGACACAGGAAAGTAGGAAAGGTTTTAAATGAGCTTTAAAAAGCAAAAATTGAGTTAGCAGCTCAGAAGAGAATTCCAGATCCATCAGGTGTAGGAGCAAAAATAAAATGCAGAATTCCTGGAGATACATCTGTGTCCTAAGCAATTAACTTCTGAAGGTCTTAATTTTTTTTTTTTTTTTTTTTTTTTTTGTAAGCAGAAGCTTCTCTCCCTTTTCCTCCCAAGGACAGCACTGTTTTCCTTATCCTGGCAAAAGGGTGCATTTAATATTAGAAGAAAGTGACTCCCACCTGATTTCTTTTTCAGTGTCCTAATGGTATATACACGCTGTGTATATACAGGTATATTCCCTGTTACAGGAAAATGAAGCACTGAGGAACTAGATCTCGCCCAATCTCTGGCATTAAATTTGCCCAGGCACACAGTCCAGATGAATAGCCTCTGGAGCTGGGTGAGCTACACCAGGGAATCTGGCACAGTATTGTGCAGTGTTTGCATAGCAGTCTTGAATTGTCTGAAGACCTTGGGTTTGAAGATGAATTCCGAAATCCACTAAAACCCCCACTGACTTTAGTAGACATTAGAGCAGGATGGCTGGACTGTGAGAGTAGGGGTTCTGCTTACAGCTCTGAGATACGAAATATCACTTGATGTTTCTATGCTGCCAGTTTAAGTACCTGTAAAATGAGGACAGTAACAGTCACCAAAAAAGAAAGAGAAATAAAAAAAAGCAAAAAAACTCCTACTGATTATGTGTTCTTATAAGCTGTGCAATAGTATAATTAAGAAATCCTGTTTCGAGGTTTAGATTTGTCTACAATATAAGAAAAAATAGTATAGTGTTTTGGTTTAGGTTTCTTTTATGTATGAATCATCATTAAAGGTTAATGAGGAAACTAACACTATATGAAAAGGTTGTTTTCTCATTAGTTAAACACTTTCTTTTTAAAAGCTTTATATATTCCTAGAATATTATGAAATTTATTATTTGCTAAACAATATCTTAATCAGTCCCTTTTTTATTCCCTTACATGACATCATTTTAAGCAAATGCAATCAGTGCCTTTGTTCCAGTCATCAGTTTTGGATCTCTGCACCACTGGATCGCCAGCAGAACAAACTTCATCCAAACAAAGTGCAGACTTGTACATCAAATCAGCCAGAGCTCCTGACACAGAGTTTGTGCCAGCTTAATGCTTTAACACTGGCTTTGTGCTGGCTGCTGAAGGACAGACGGTGCTGGAGCCAGTGTAACGTTAGACCAGCACAGAGAGTCAATGCCTAATGTAGCATGAAAGCCGCCAGCACCATGCCAAACCTTCCACGGTTTTTTGAACAAATTTAAACCAGCAGAGTGAGCGTATATGAGATCAGTGTTTTACATCACATTGCCACAGTGGTTTGGATCCAACACTAAGAGCCTTAAAGTCACAGTCTGGTCACACCCAAGCCTGCAGTCAATTTTTGCTCTCTAGTTACAAGGGAAGAGCACTGTGATAAAACATCACTGAATTCAAACAAGTCCTAAAAGACACGTCTGTTTTCTGAGCACTGGGATATATTTTGGTGATGAAAACAACCCTTTGGACATGGCCAAAGAAGATGAATCCTACATTACAGCCTCAGACCAAGCTACCATGCATGTGGCTGCGTGGGGGAAAGATGGGCTCTCAGGGAACAGAAAACCAAGAGTTTGCTCAAGCTTCTTGCTCCATGCCAGGGGTGCACGTGCCAGCTTTTCCATTCGGACATGACTCTTTTTTAATGACCAAGGTTACACAAAAACCCCCCTCTGAAAATAGGGCTTCATGGCAGAAACGCCTACACAGCTGTAACAGCCCCTTCTCAAATGTGCTGCCGCTTATGAACCACAAGAATAATATGGCGAAATGTGCCGACTTTTGCAGTTTTCCCCTCTTTTGTTGAAACTAATGAGTCACGATTAGAGTAATGCTTTTCTATGACTCTGAAACCATTTTGCTTAATGAGGTACTAAGTCTTTATAATTAGGCCCAGAAGGGAACTGGGACATGGCCCCTTAAGAGCAATAATTATTTAGGTTATTTATGGTAATAAAAAATTGAAAATAGGAATTCTTCCTCAGAATGTGACTATTTATTCTTTTACATATTGCCTAACAGGCAATTACCCTATTAAGGCAACGTTTTGTTGCTAAAGACATTAATTGAAATGTAAATTAAATGTAAATCAGCTAATTAAATTGATATGTAATGAACTTGTCATGCAGGCCTTTGAGATCAGATGCATTTTGCTAATAAACAAGTGTTCTAGTGGTGCCATTGCTCACTAGAGTTAAGGTTGTTTAACGTGTTGCATTGATAACACTCTCCCTCTCCAAATTCAAAAGTCTGGATTGTGTTGTTAGAGCCCAGAATGAAGCTGGCACTGGGAGTTTCCAGATTTATTCCCTCCGGTTATTTCCTGACCAACTTCATTGCAAGGGAAGGTGTTCCCCTAATGGCAAGTGCTGCACATCCCATTGGGGTGCAGTCCAAGCTCTGTCTGTTCCTTCTGCTCCCTAGAAATGATAAAGCACTTGGTAAAACCCCTCACCAAGACCAGTGCTGCTGTGTCAGATGGCTTCTGGAGGGGTTGGTGTTATTTCTTTCTCCATGCGCTGTGGCCAGTTCAGTAAGGGTAGTGAGTCCTCCTGGTAGTGGGAAGATAACTCTCGACATTCCTGAAATACAAAGAAATAAAATGAGAAATGAAGCGATCAGAATTTGCTTGGCAATTACGTTGACAATGTACAAGGCAAATATCAAAGCTGACATCACCATGTCAGTACAGCAACAGGAGAATGAGCCAGAATAACCTTCTGCGCTGTCCATAACACACGAGTAATGGTAATCATCAAAGTGCTGGCTTGTGTCAGACTGTAAATTAAAGAGAAGGAATATGAAGCTATCAGTTCTCCTAAGAAACAATCAGATTCCCTGCAGCTGCATTTTGAAACAGACCTACTAAAATTTCTGGCATAAATTCAGGTCCTGTATTGAAGGTATCTTGGAGGATAGAAGTCCCACCCCTGCCAGATCCATGGACAAAACTCACTGCCTACAATTATGCAACAGTAAGGCAAACATCACATATTTTGCTTTGAAAAAGCTCGGCTCAGCACCTTATAAAAGCCACTGCCCACTTCCACTCAAATTGTGCAGACATTTTGTGTGCACAGTCATAAAGCTCAAGCAGCTCAAGGGCTGTGGAAGCGAGAGAACAGAAACACAGGTTGGGATTGTGGAAATGCTTTTGCAGAAAGTTTTCTTGGATCTATCGTGCCGTAGTTGCACCTGAGCATTCTCACATGGTTGTTCTGTCTTGAATAAATCTAATGCTGCATTTATAACTTATTCTACCCAGAGAACCTTCCACCCTGCAATCCTTCGGGGCCTGGGGGTATTTAATAAACATGTCAACTACCACTCTTCTTTAGCTTGAATGCAGCATTTTTTGTTTTTTCCTACTAAAGAACACTCCAGTTTGAAGTTTTCAGAGCAATTAAAGACCCTCATGGGGCCCCTGATATGTAGAGATTGTCAGCATATGTAGATTAGTAATTGTCAAGTTTCTCCCAAAGGCCGAAGAGCTCTTAGTCAAATTCCAGAGATCATCAAGTATTCAGATTTCAGTGGGGTTTGTGTCATACACAACATAGTGGCATAATTAAACTACAATGCTGCTTTTCTAATAAACTTTTGGATCTGGCTATGTTTCTATTAATTTCTTTTAATTAGCTATGATCACAAAATAAAAATGAACATCAATCTAAAGCTGCAACTTTTCTGCTTCCAAAAAGCTGCCCTGGGAATAGCTTTCTCTTCTAAACTGTTGGGGTTTGGGGACCACACTTACTGCTGTGACTTGCAAAGGCCTGATGGAGGACAAAAACCAGCAGACTGAAGGCACAATCCTTCTCTGACTCCTTTTCAGCTGACATGTGGGCACAGGTGATTGACTGATGCTGCCATCTTGAACTATGTCTTCATTGGCCTGTTGCCTTGGACTCTAGCTCAAATTTTAGTCTATTCTTCACTAGTTTTTGTATCTTTGAATGTTGATCTGTATAGAAACTGAAAAAACCCAAAGATTTACATTAGAGGATAGAGAAGGAAATTAGTATAAGGATCCTCTCCATTGTTGAGCCCTCTGCCTGCCATGCTGGGCAATCAAAGACGCACCTGAATTTAATATTCATTTGCTCAACTGTTAAAGAGGAATTGTTCTGGCTTGTTTTGCATCTTGCATGGTCCAACCCTTGAAGATCAAATCACTGCTCTGGTATGGTATTCCCTGGAAGCCATGGGGTAACAAGAGGAACTGGATGAAGCTTTCATGCAGTAAGACTGGCTGGTGCATGTTCTGCCAGCTGGATCCTCTGCTATGGCTCCCACATACATTGTGTTGTGGTCCCGGGGCTTGGCAGGTAGAAAGTGTTGGTCATTGGCCTGCATCTGTTGTTTGAGTCCCACTCCATTGATCTGTGTCTGTGGACAAAGCCTATGGCAAGGAGTAAGTTGTTACAAATCTCTGTGGTGTTTCTGACCTACAAACTGAGATTTTCAAAGCCACATGTGAGACCTGAAAGTTTAATTCCTAATAAAATAAAAACGAATTGAACTTGGAAATTGTGAAGGCAGCTTTAATAATCTTCATTAAATCATGTTACATAAAAGAGCTAAATTATTACTCATGAGGAGTAGATCTTAATTTCCTTGCTCTTCACACTTTCTAAGTGGAGCAAAGGACAAACTGGCCATGCTTGGGAATTGACAGAAATCTTTTGTTATCTCCAGACTGCCCATGTACATGTGTGTGTGCTCTTGCACAAACACTCAGACATACGTGCCCAAACGAGCAATGTTCTTCTCTTCTTAATCTGGGCTAGTGAGTAAGATCCTGAGAAACCCCAAAAGTGTGTGTGTGTCCAGGAGGAAGCTCTTTATTACCTCCATCACTGCACTTGCACAGGACTTCTTCCTCTGTAAATACCATCTTATTTGTCACAACTTACACACACCTCCAGTGCTGGAATACCGGCAGCTCTGAAAACTGAGATCTTTCACTAGCCCCAGAAAGGACAGCTGAAGCATCCTAATCCCAACACAAAGGACAACTGAAGCCAGTGGGTAATTTCAGAGTGGTTTTCTGCAGTCTCAGGCTGACTTTGAAGCAAAGCTCTACCCTTTTGCCTCCAAATCTCTAAAGTCTCCATGTCCCCAAGCCCCTTTATAGGCTAAATCTTCATTTCATGAAAATCACTTAAATTCTTCCCATCACTGAGTAACACCCACTGGTGAAGTGTCTCTTCTCCCCTTGGCCCACTGTGTATGGCAGAACATAATGCTGCTTTCTTTTCAGAGGTCTGTTTTTATGCTAGGGTATGAAAACTGGATCCAAGCAGCATGAACACAGTTGGACTTTGAATAGCAGCCCAGGAAGAGAGTCTCAGGAGTCCCAATTAAAGAAGAAAAAAAAATCCTCACATTCTTCATATGATGATACATCTCAAAATTATTAATTTTGCTTGTCCTGTATCATATCTTAGGGCAAGCTGCTTTTCCTGACTGAATTGCAACGTGGCATTTGGTTCGGTGGGTTTAACTGGAGCGTGGCTATCTGGAAAAGGCAGTGTTATCTGTAATAAAGTAACTCCTTCAAATTTACTTTCTTGATCTTGTATTTTGGTTGGGCTGCCAGAGTCTTAATGCCTGGAAAAGTATCTGTCACCCAGGACCCTTATTTTAAAGGACTTTTAGGTTTTTAGGGGCTGGATGGCGTCATCTCCCTGCATCAATTTTGTCAATGTATTCCTGCGAGTGAGCCAGCCTGAGCTGTGTGCTAATTTCCCATCTTTCTTCAGCCGACGACAGTCCCTGGCTCAGCGAGATTTCAGTTTTGCTCACTGGACTCTTCTTTCCCTGCCGTCCCTGAGCTATATTTTCTAAGCACCAATTTCACTCCAAAATTAAAGATGAAATTTAAAGATTAGGGACTGCAGGTTTTTTCCAAAGGCATTTCGATGTCTCATACTCATTGATTGAGTTAGGTATCTAAATCATCCAGAGCAATCTGGCCCCCATCCCAAATGATGTGATGTAAAAGGCCAATTTGACTTTTAAAATGCTCTCCATTTTAATCACCTGCTGTGCGATTAGCACCACGCTTAATAAGCACATTGTGTGTGGCATGCATAGGGCAGGTGTGGGGTGATGTAATGGATCCCACTGACTGCCTTGAATATAAATGCCAGAAATAGCAAATACCACGTGCACCGGTCTTATTTTCAGTCAATTCTAATTACTTTGCTGATCTGATGTACCATATTCAGATGTACCATGGTGTAACTGAGGTCAGGATACAGTGCATGATTCTTACCTTAGTACCACTTTAGTACCGTAAAGGTCAAACTGAGCATCATCCAAGGAGAAGAGGTAAGGGCTCTGCTAATTATTCTTCTCTCCACTCCTTGAACAAAGGGATGAAGATTGTGTCTCTGCTGAAGAGCGTTCTGCTGTGCTGCAAATTTAAGTTAAAAAAGAAGGAAGAACGAAGGAGCCATTCCTGCAATAATCCTTAAATGAGCCTTGCTGAGCTTTACTGAAACCTTGCAGCACTTGCTCTGCCAATCTTTCAAGCTACAACTGTACCAGAGTCAGAGGCCAGGGAGGCCAGCGTTCCCCCTCTGGGCAGGGGTAGCTCCCAGTTCTGCCCATTAAGAAAAGCCAGCTTTATCTATTGAGTAAGAAGTTCAGA